>NW_027495880.1:0-153054 GCF_021521415.1 Bidens hawaiensis
TTCACTTACTGAAATGTATTTATATGGTATGTTTCTATTTGCCCAATATTGCTCTTGGTCCTTTTTAGATGTCACCTATCATCAACATTCAAAAAGTTAAATGAATTTTGTTCTACATTAACATTCAAAAAGTTGAGCAATTCTTAGTTTTTACCTCTTGTAAGAAGTCAGCAATTCCCTTTCTTTCCGGACATTTAAATCCGCAACTCTCAAAAAACTCAACGACGTGTTCATGTGGACCCTGGTACACAATCTGACCCTCAGATAGTAGAACGATATCATCAAAAAGATCAAAGGTCTCTGGGGCAGGTTGAAGTAGGGACATGAAGATTGTGGATTCTGTGAAGTGTGCTACTTGTTGCATGCATTTTACTATCTGAAATGTAGTTGAGCTGTCTAGACCCGTTGATATTTCATCCATAAACAATGTTTTCGCCGGCCCAACAAGCAGTTCTCCTGTGGTTAGACGCTTCTTTTGTCCTCCAGAGATGCCTCGTCTCAACTGGTCTCCAACAAAAGTGTCGCGACAAATATCAAGCCCCAAAATCTGATTTTTGGTGTAACAAAGATATTAATATTTGATATAGTTAATGTTTGTATTGTAAACTTGAAATAGTACTACTACTCACTCTGAGAGTGTAGTAAGTGATCAAACTACTCTGATCTCCTTCGAGGGCAGTTGCCTTCATGAACAGGTCAACTTCAGCTTCCGGAAAGATCCCTGCTTCTTTTTCTCTTCTTGCTAGCTCAGTTAACAATTCTGTATTTCATTGTTTAATTGTAAATCACATGCCTTTGTTTCAAGTTTAGCACAAAGGTTCCATCTTGACAATAAGTTCAGAGAAGTAAAATATAGTTAAATTAAGTTATATACCAAAACGAGATCCAACTCCTTGGCATCTTGCTGAGAAATCTAGCGTCTCCTTGACGGTCATTTCTCCAGAATGAATATCCATCTGGCTAATGTAAGCTGCAGTCTTTCGAGGTTCAAATTCATTAAGCTTATGACCGTTGTAAGTTATCTCCCCATCAACTCTTAAATTAGGATCCAACCTTCCCGCCAATGCCAATAAAAGTGTTGTCTTACCAGAAGATGGTGGCCCCAAAAGAAGTGCCATTCTGTTACATTACAATTCACTAGTAAAAAAATTGTTTGAATCTTGAAGAAAAATTGAAGTGTAGGGTAACGCGGTCTTTAAGATTATAACATACCTTCCAGGTTTAATAATTCCTGACGTATCTTTGAGAATGCGAAGTTTTGCTTTTTTGCTGAAGCTCATGCCAATAGAAGCTAGAAGGGATTCAACGATATCTCTGGCAGAATTTATTAGCGTCGGAAGTGCTCTATCTCCGATGTGACAATCGGCTTCTATTGATAAGTTTTGAAACCGAACTTCTACTGTTGGAAGGGAAATTCCAACCCTGAAATTATTTGGTTCGTTAGTATTTTTATTAGTAATGAAGCATCGCTTAAAAAAAATTCCAAAGCTGTAATTGAGAATTGCTGTAGTTACTCATCTCATGCTGAGGCAATCTTTAAGTTTGGATCTTAAATTTAAGAATGGACTGTGATTTTTCGTCTACGTGGTTTGTTCAAATCTGCAGTTTTTGTCCAATAGTTTCAAATTTGAGATTTTCGTCCATGTGGTTTCATTTCATTTCACTTGCAATTAAACCCGAATTCACTAATCCTATTAAGTCTAGTCGTTAAACCCATCAGCATGCACTTCACATGAGAGTCAGATTTGTCCTTTTTTTTCCAAATACACCCCAACCCCTCACGTGAGAAGGTTTGCGAATTAGGGCCGGGGTTTATTTGGGGAGGAAAAAGACAAAACTGCCCCTCACGTGAGGGGTAATCTGATGAGTTTATCAACTAGACTTAACAAGGTTAATAAATTCGGGTTTAATTACAAGTTAAATGAACCCACATGAACGAAAACCGCAGTTTACTTAAAATTTAATTACTTTAACCACTTATAGGTTGATGACTTGATGCGAAATAAAGAGAATAAATTTTATGAATTTTTGTCTTTTCTCTTTCATGCTTTCAAGTTCAATTTTAAAGGCATTTCCAAAAAAAAAAGAACAAAGGAGCCTATATTTTATCTTGGGTTGTCAATGATCTTTTTAACATTCTCAAGACTTAAGGATGATTTTTTTTTAAAGATGGGGAGGAGTTGTATAGACCCGACAACCCAATGGACCTGTGACAAGACGACCATGTGGTATCGACCCACAGCCGAGCGAGACGAGCTATAGAGTTAAATGCTTTGAGTGAGTCAAATCAATAGTGAACTATAGAATCGACCCGGTGTCCCCTTTAACCAAGGTGACTTTGGTTTGGAGACAAAAGTCGAGGACGAGGCTTTGTTTCCGAAACAGAGAGCGATGCATGAGCATCCGATAATGTTTAAGTTATTTTAAATTTTATTTTTTTCCATTTGTAGTTAAGTTATTTATGTTGAACTTTGTATATTTTTTGTTTTTATTTGTATATTATTTTATAACTCTAAAAGCATTATAGTTTTATGTGAAATTAAGACGGTGAGTTTTCCAAATTATGGGGTTTTCTGTTTTTATCTTTATGACTTGATTCTAATTCTTAACTCTCCCGTATCATTCATTTAAAGAAAAATGTCACTGTAAATAGATTTCTTCAATTGATCTTTGTCATTCAAGAACTTTTGGGTTTAGCAGCAGCCAAATTTAGAGATGATATAATCTGTGAAATTGTATTTGTATATATCTGTCATTATATACAACTTGTCAACTTATCACTTAAAATCTTTGTTAACCAACTACTCCTCCGTCCCATTAAAAATGTCCATATTTCCTTTTCTTATTTATCTTATTACAAATATTCACTTCCAAAATTTAGTAGCCAATTTCCAAGTTACCTTTAAAATCACACAACTAACATTAATAAACAATATTAATGGACTAAATTTCCAAGTGCATTATTGTCATTTGGTAAAAAAAAAAGTAATAATTCAATCTACCTTGAACTTTGTGTTTTTTAAACCATGACACTTTTAATGAGACGAAAGGAGTAATTAACTAGCCCAAGTAATTATCTCTAATTAGTTGTAGATGGCCGTTTATGATTATTATAAACCAATCAATGTTTAACCTAGTAATTGCAATCTCAACTAAAAATCCCACAAATTACAAGAATCAAAAAGAAATTCACCGTTAAAAAAAGAAATTTACGCAAACACTTACTTGTCAATCCGATCTCTGAACTTCCTCAAAAAAATTTCATTATCTTCTTCAGCAACTTTAAAGATCTTATCGATAAAGCTTTGTTGAGCCTGTGGATTGAGATTTCGCACATCTATCAGCATCTGTTCGTTAGGCATTTGCGGTTGTTCCTCATCAATATAAGTCTTAAAGATGGTAGTTCGCAACCGATTATAGGTAGGTAGTTTCTCCAACGCAGCCCAGCGTAAGGCCTCTTCATCTTCCATTGAGTTTCGACTACGCCGTCCGTCATGGCTAGCACCACCTCCGGGAGCAAACACATCTTCAATCAGCCAACTCCCGGAGGCTTTGCTAAGACCTCTACTTATGCTTCTCCCCGGACTCTCCATTTTTCAAACTTATGTTTAAATTCCCTTAGGGTAATTATCACTTGCTTAAATACACATTTCGATTGTTCAAGTGGGACCACCTTCCGTATATTGTCAAATGAGTAATCGTTGTGTATATTGTCAAATGAGTAATCGTTAAGTATATTGTCATATCAGTAATCGTTGTGTATATATTGTCAAATCAATAATCGTTGTGTAAGTTCTAGTTTTTATTAAATAGAGGTTTTAGGATGGTTTATTTAATCTAGCTAGTTAAAATTTTGAAGTGGAGAAGCTAAAAACAAGTAAACTGATCTTTCATGGAGTTTCAGCGACTAGACCACTTTAAGATGTCTATATTATGATTTTAAATATTGATATTTAAACATCACTAGTGGGTGATATTTAGAATTTTTCATTAAGATTTAGCAAGTATAGCATTGTACTTTATGTTAAAGAAAATAAAGATAAGTCCTTAAATTAAACAAAACAATAAAAAGAAAAGAAAAGTACAAGTACAAGCACAAGCACCAACTCCCAATTTGTATTTGTCTCCACGTAAGTTCAGTCGATTCAAGCAAGTTTGACTATTTGGTTCCTCCGGCGACACCACACATTCTATTCTTCTTTTCCGTTCTTCCGGCTGGTGGCGCACCCCTTTGGTTCGACTATTTGATTTCTTCTGAGGCATCACGCCACAATTGTTCCACTATCTTGATTCTTCAAGCTAGGAACACCGCACCGCTATAGTTGGTCACATAAACTTTAGGAATTGAAGTTTGGACTAATTGAATATAAGCAACATGACTTTTCCTTATCGATAGTGTTTGGTTTGTAGAATCACATGCATAATGGAAAACCATTATAAGGGAATGAAAAAGAAAGTATTTTCTTGATAAATCGAATGAAATTGTCTATTCACTAAGGAATCTCATTCCCTCTAAATTAACAACTCGAAATCATTCCCATTTTTTCCTTCACCTCCACCATCTATCTGGTGACCATCACCGAACCACTACCACCGCCATCGCCACCATGGAACCATAACCTTGTCCATCACCAACATTTCCTTTGGTCGCCACCCTCACCATCTCCGACGCCACAACCACCAACCTCCACTACCACTACCACCCCCGGGCATCGCTACCACCACCACAATCTATGGCCTCCACCAACACACTGGGCATCGCCACTGCCACCACCACCACTAACGCCCACAACCACAACATTTGTTTTCCAATCTTTCATTGTTTTCTAGCTACCAAACAATACAAAATAAAGATTCACTAACTCCCACAGAGTAACCAAGCTAGCAAACATAATGGTAATGATCAATTTCATTTATTTCTCATTCCATTTTCCTGTCCATTTCATTTTCTCATCCATTTTATTATCACTTATCAAACATACCCTGTATTTTTAGAGCTAGCATTCATTATATCTTTATAATTTATAAAAGCCATTTTTTTCTTTTAACCTTTGTTCATTTTTTGAAAAACTCATCACATATTGATTTCTATATCTATCTCAATTTTGTTAATAACAACTATTTATTCTCTTTTTGTAATATCATTTCTCTTTATTCCCATAACAAACATTTGAAGCGATGCACAAAGAGATGAATAGTTAGTCTCTTTATGTATTTAGAGATTTATTGTTGCATGTATGAACTTTTTCCTCTATTTAGGATAACTAGGTACTGCATCGGACGTGTTACGTTAGTTTACCAAGACGAATTTGTCGGTCTTAGTTTACGACACCGAAATTAATGGCGGATCCAGAAATTTTCGTCAGTGGGGGAAAATAGTCATATCACAACGAGTCAAGTCAAAGGAACGGGGGTAAACAAATTACGTTAAATTATAGCCAAAATTTGTAACTCCGAAAAGAGTATTTAGCAATGATGCTAACCATAATAAAATAAAATAAATTAAATGTAAGTTTAGTTTGTCGAATGATCCATTAATATAATTGATAAAAAAATGTCTAATTCACAAAAGTTTTCAATATTTTACTGACATTTCTATCTTCACTAGTGTTTCTATTCGAATTTATCTGAACAATTTCATTTTTTACAATATAATTAAATTATATAGATAATCACCAAGACAATATTTTAAAATTTAGTAGTGTCTGTTAAGACCAACCGTAGTGGTGGCGGTATGGAAGCGTTTCCGTCCAAAACGCCGGTGGCACACCCCCCGGCGTTTTGGGTCCGACGTTTTTCCTTAAGCGTTTTCTACAAAACGTTTGCTTGGCTTGCTTTTATCGGTGAGAATAATTAATCCAGTGTGTGTATATATATATTATGTGTATATATAATACACACACACCCCTGTAACGGCGATCGTACGAAGCTGAACACGACGGTTACTACAAGCACAGGATAGCGGTGGTGAGACTGTAATGACTGACGTCTCTATACATATGTTCGATTGGATTTGATTTGGGTGAATTGGGGATCTGATCTGTGTTTGATTGGATCTGATTCGGGTGAATTGGGGATCCGGTGAGAATGGAGGTGGGTTTTGTGATTGAGATTTGATTTGGGAGTGTTTGTGTTAATGGGAAAGTGTGTATTCAAAGAGAGCAGGTGATGGGAATGGTTGTTGAGAAAAGTATGTTTATACAAAAAGGTTTTTGGTTAATTGTAATTGTAAGAAAAAACAAAAAATGTAAAATTGAATGTGCGCCACGTGGCGCATAACGCCCATGGGTGGATTGGGTGGAATGTTATGACTACACCCTTCTTTTGCAAAAAACCATAACTCTGATTGGGCGTCACATGACGCATACCGCCTAGGGGTGGAATGTTATGACTACACATGGTCTAAGGAGATTTCAAAACATATAAAGTGGGAAAAATTAGAAATGGAAAGGGGTAAAAAGTCTTTAACGCAAATATTAGCACTAAAAGTTGAATCTTGGGTGTGTGACTAACCCCCACTAAGCCAAGATGAGTCCGCTACTGACCGAAACTACAAAAAAAGTAAATTGAGCAACAAAACGTGTGTCAAACAAAAAAATCTAGGTTGAGGCTGTGAACCAACGCGAATTCAGTCAGTAACGAAGGTGATGACATTAAAAAAATTGCGATGAGCTAAAAAAAATAATAACCAATGCATTGCGACCGCGACCCAATGCGAATTCAGCTAGTAGCACTAATAATAATAACTAAAAAAAGAAATTATTAAATAAAAAAGAAAAAAAGGGTGGACCACTGAGGTTCTGTAAGTGGCCAGTTAACATATAACAAGATTAAAATAAAAAAAATAAAATGGTTAAAACGCCATTTATAACTTGAGCGTTGTCGGTCTCGGGCGTTGTGGCGATGTGTCAACGCGAATTCGGTCGGTTTCGGACCATAATCAAACAAAAAAATCCGTTTGGTGCAATAAAACCCGAGTGTTATCGGTCCAGGCGTTGCAGTGAAACGGCATGAATTTGTTCAATTTCAATTACGTTCATTACAGTACCGAAATTTAAAGAAAACATAAACAAAACATCATCATCATGATGATAAACAAAACAAAAATAAAAATGATATACATTGTGAAAAAAGTGGTAGTTGATCCTCCGAACTAAGAAACACACAAGTACTAATCTAAACAAATAACATTTTGCCATTACAGCAACCAACAACTTTGGTTAGTGGTTGGAAATAAGTGCAATTAAAAGGTCAAAGCAATATTCACACAAACAATCTGTGGCACCGACCACTCGTTATTTATCTATACTAGGTAACAACCGCAGCGTTTGCAACGACGCACGGTCGCGAATTTGATTGATATCGATTAAACTCGTTACGTATCCGACACTATGTTCAAAAAATAAATCAAGAAAAAACTAAAATGGTATCGTCACACGTACACCTTATGATCAAACGACACAAAATCACAAATTCATTCGATATTGGTTTGGTTCGGTTCGTTACGACATCGGCTTTAAAGTCTAGAAAATTAAAACAACACGATAACAAACAGAAAAGAAGCTACATATGAAACTTTTGATGTTTCACATTTTATTATTACATATTGTCATCAGTAAATCAATTAAATGTATAGAGAAGAGAGAGCTCTAGTTTATAAAAAAGGAAAAAAAATTGCAATAAGCAAGGATTGAACTTGTGCAGCTCACCAAGAAGAAGTAAAGAAAAGAACAAAAGAATAATAATTTAGATAACTTACCAAGGGACAATTTTGTTACTTAAACCACATACATATCCTATACATTAACAGAAAAGAAGTTAAATATTTTTGTGGCACCGATGGTCAATCTTTATCTTAGTATATAATATATAATATATAATCTTAAATCTTAAATATATATAAACAAAAAGTTCCTAAATTCTCTCAAGCCACTAGATTGTTTTATTCTTAAATGAAGGTTTCTCATGCATTTGACCCGAATTTATAGGTATGAGTCTCACCAAAACCCAAATAGACCTTAAAGGGGTTATAAGATCTTAATATATTAAAAATTAATCTTATCAAATATTTGATATGAAATTCATATAAAATAGGGATATACTATAAATTAATATCCATTTTTTTAAAAGATATTATTTATAATTAAGAAAAATTTTTATAGTAAACAAAGAATAAGCGGGTCATGGGTCTTACCAAACCCAGATAGCTTTTAAACCGGTATAATATTTCATTTATTTATGAAACTGTCACACCCCGACCAAAGGCGGCGGAACATGCCGAGGTGTAACGATTGCTCATAAGCGCATGACACTATTTAAAGCGACAATATTTAACAAACTCATTTCATTTCACAACATTGAAAATGTCACATAACCAAATATGCATAAGTCAAATACAACAAGATATAGCAAATCAAATATTGTTCATTTTTGCTAATATCCTAACGGTATTTGTGTCATTTTCTTCACCGAACTCCATAATCAACCTAGATGCAAACCTGTAACATTTCATAAAATAAAGTTGTCAACACAAAGGTTGGTGAGCAATTGATAAGTTTGAACAATAGATATATAGTATGAAAAGCCACAAAACTAGTATACAAAACCATAAATAATAGCTATAAACTTGGATAAATTGACAATCGCTAATAGAATTACGTTAGCGCCACCTAGCTACAAGGGATTGCCAAGTAGTTTAGGATTTAATAGAATATCGTTAATTGCATTACGTTAACGACACCTTGCTACAAGGGGATGCCAAGTAGTCTAGGATTTATAGATTCCACCAACCGAAAGCGATAAACACATAGGCATATAAGCATAGAACACCAAATCGAGCAATTATTCAAGTAAAGTATACAACAACGATTGTGGTTTAAGACTCAAGTATAAAGCATTTGATTTGAATAAGTATGAAATGTCACCCCAAAACAAAAGATAGAAAACGGGGTATGAAGTTACTCACTTTCAAGTATAAAAATTGATCGGTAAAAGATGAATAACCGGATGGATGAAGTTTAACGAGCAAGGCCTAAATGACAATAAAATCTTGGATTTAGAATGGTTGTCTTGAAGATCTTTAAATAAAATAATTGTTGCAAAAAGTAAACAATTAAAGTGCAAGGTTTAAAATGTAACTATTTAAGAATTTATAATAACAATCCTTTAAAAATGTAAGTTTGCTCGAAACCGGGTTAAAGTATCTAACCTTAATATTTACTTAACCAATGTTAAGTAATAAGGTGGGAAAAATGCTAAAATGCAAGTTCCTTTGGGACAAAGATACTAAAACGGGTTTTTAACGAGAGTTCAGGTTGTCGATTCGGGTCTTGAAAAATGGTCAAACCCAAAGTCATTTTTTCAACATATTAATTGTTATGAGATAACTCATTAAAATATACTAACACTTAACCAAGTATGTAGATCTATTGTTTAGAACTAACAATGGAGTGTTCGGTTTTGTCGGTCCAAACTATGTGATGAGATCAAGTTGGATCCAACAATTCCAAGTACTTAAGAAAATAATTAAAATCAGTTTGTAAACTATTTTTAAAGAAATATACAAGTCTTGATAGCTAAAAACACACTTGTGTGTCTTAAGCGAGTAAAAGTCGGTATAGTTTGGTTTGGTTCGGTCTCCATCTCACAAATAGTTCATAGATGGTTTCTACATGCCCAAATATCATAGAACTTGTATATTGGTTTATAAATGAAGAAAACTTAAATTTTACAACTAAAAAGTTAACTACAAGTCTTTTAAGCAAAAGTTTCGGTTTAGTTCAGTTTCCATCTCCCAACGAGTTCATAGATGGATTCCATATGCTTAATATCAAAGAACTTGTAAAAATGATTTTTGAAACTCAAATCTAGCAATAAACATGTTTAAACAACTATTTTAACAAAACTAGTAAACAAAAGTTCGGTTTCCGGTTTGGACTAGTTTTGGTTAAACCGAGGTTAGTCTTATACAAACCCACACCATGGAACTTGTAAATAAGATGAACAAACTAAAAAGGGTTAGAAGTTAGTCATAAGTGATATGTATAATAAGTTATGTGTGTGTAAATATATATCAAGAACACGAAGTCCTCCATGAAGCCTTGCCTTATGACATTCGAAACTTAACCAACCGGAGTCGGTGAAGTAACAAATAAAGGAAACAAGGGGTGTGTATTATATATATGTTGTACCACCATATTCAAGTGTTAGTAATATTAGATGAACAAGTTAAAATGAAATACTATAGTTAGTTGACCTTAAGAAATCAAAGTAACAAAATGTTGAAGATGAATACTTGGATTTGAGAGAGATTTTGGAGAAGATGAACAACCAAAATGGTGTATGGAGCCTTGATTTTATAATGGTAAGAGTATGGTTCATACAAATAGGGTAAAGATGCATGTGATGGTTGAAATGGTCAAACAAGTTTTTGGTAAATGGCAATAATAGTCCCCAAAGTTTGGTTTAAGTCATTTTAAGGAGTTTTAAGGACCAAAAAGAATGTTTTCAAGACCCAACAAGTGTAAAACAATATTGCAACATAAAATCCATCATTTTGATTATATCATAAGCTTTGGTTTACAAAATGGGTTTGTTCACATGATAAACGAATACAAAAACGAATACAAACGAGACCCGAAATTGACGAATGTCACATAAACCATTTTATCATCAAATCCTAAGTATATTATTAACTTTGTTGGGTCAAGAATTTGACCCAAATGAGGAGATTTGACCTAAACGAAGAATTTGGAAGATTGAAATCTTCTCAACCTCCTCAGAAACTGCTAAGTATTGAATCCGAGCACACCTTGGACCTTCGAGTAAGCTTTTACTTAGCCGAGTACGAGATTTTGCCTTCCGGGCAAGGTTTACCTCAAATAGTCTTCTTAAGTGGATATCCGGGCAAGGTATGCTTTTTGGTGATTTCCCGAGTAAGGTTCATTAATTTGGCATATCCGAGCAAGGTTCACTTTGTCAAGCAGGGTTGTTCTTCAAGACCAAGTATTTTACTCTTCCGAGTAAGGTATGGTCACCAAGTCCAAGAAGCCAAGTAATTGGAAGACCGGACAAGGTATTCTTTAATAATTATGGTCCGAGTATACTTGATGAGTTAATAGAATATCTTTAAGTTATCTCGAGTAAGGTTCTGCTCAAGTAAGGTATGTACTCCCGAGTACGCCTTATCAATAAGTTGTTCAACTGACAATGAGCCGAACAGGATCATAGAAGAACAAGGTTGCTCGTAAGGATTTGTCGAGCAAAGTTTGATAAGTCCAAGAAGATTGAAGTCTACTCGGTGAATATTTTACTTGGTACAATATTCTTTAAGTAAAGTCTACCCGTAAACTGATTCCGAGTACACTTCTATGTTTACCAAGTCTGAAGGAAGGCCGAGTACACTGCGTACTCGGAGACTAAAGTTTAATGAAAAGCCTAACCGGAAGACTTGTTTTACACTTAGTATATTTTTGAATATGTAAATTGAATATGTACTATCGGATAGGGTTTCTAGAAGGAATGACAGCTGTCCTAGGTTGGCAGGCCTATAAATAGAATAATTAGGGCACGCCGCAAGAAGAGGAGACGGAGACGGAAAATACGGATAAGACCGACACATTATCAGAGAGAATATTGTGTGTGTGACGGCTGTCCTAGGATTCCTCATAAACCCTAAATCGATTACTCCTTTTGTATGATTAACATTATATAAATGGAAATCTTCTGAGTGAATCATGTGTGGGTCTTCTGTCATTGAATATTCATTGCAACCGTATGTTTGTTATTGATTCCGCCTTTAACAAACGGTCATCTTTCTAAACATAGTAACCCGTTATTAACTCGCTTGTCAACACGATTAATTTTGTGTGAGTTATGACATAATTGATTAAGATCCGATCCGAATCGACCATCAAAAGTTGGGACATTGACAAGTGGTATCAGAGCTTGTTACTGCTATTTTTAGAAAGATTGTTGCTGATTGAAGATTTGAAGAAGAATGACGTAAGCAGAGCACTGTTCGATTGATTTGTGGCTTCAGCTGCCCTGTTCTTCATTTTTCTTCCAGATCTACAATTTTGATAAGTTTTCTCTTCATTGTTTCATTTAAAGTTTTAGTCTTTATATCTAAATCTCGTTTTCATCACATCAGAAATATCAGATCTGAGCATTCTGGTTTCAGATCTGATTATTTTGAAAATTTTTTATAAGAAACAGATTTTTGATTTCTCAAAATGTCTGGATATGAGGAACAAGAGGTGTCTACTAATAAGATACCAAGATTGTATGGACAGGAAAACTTTATCAAATGGAAGGTACTCTTTGAAGCAGCTGTATGCTACAATGACATTGACATGTGGAACTCCATCAAGAATGGTCCACAAACTACTGTTGAAGAAGGTGCAAATGTTACTGCAACTGCTGCTATAAGAGAAAAGATGAGAAAGGTGGATGACAAAGCCTTGGCTATGATTAAGCTAGGTTTGTCTTGGGAGATTCTGACCAAGGTGGCTCATCACACAACTGCTAAACAAATGTATGATGCCATCCTTGAGATGTATGAAGGGAACACTGAATTGAAGAACATTAAGAAGCAAAGATTGAAGCAACAATTGGAAAGGTTCAAGTATAAAGATGGAGAAAGGTTGAAATCAATACTAGAACGTTTTCTGAGTATTGTGAATGAGTTGAGAACAACTGATTATGTAATGACTGACTTTGATTTGAATACAAAGTTGCTCAACTCAATGCCGAAAGAATGGTATACTGCTTGCAAATTCATCATTCAGAAGCAGAATTTCAATGAATTGAAATTGGATGATGTCGTATGTTTTCTTCAAGCTGCTGAACTTGAAATGACTGAAAATGAAATGTTAAAGGAAGATAGACCAAGCTTCAGTATTTCAAATGCATTAATTGCACCTATAGGAAACCTGTCAACAAAGAACCAACAACAAATTCCCATCATAGAAGAACCTGCTGAACATAATGTTATGACTTCAAAGTCTTTCATTGGGGGTAGTACAAGTACTCAAGGAAATCAACAGAGGTTCAATGTGAAATTAATTGATGATTCTGACTCAGTCTCTGTGTCTAATGGAAATGTTCCTAACCCTGGAACAGGACATGTTCAAAACAATGAAACACAAGCATTGCTGTCTATGTTCACTGAGTCTTACAATGCATTTGTGGCCAAAAACTTGATTCACACAAGTGTAGTGCAGGATGATTTGGAACAAATAGATGCTGATGACCTTGAAGACATGGATCTCAAATGGCAAGCTGCAATGTTGGCTATGAGAAGCAAGAGACTGTACAATAGAACTGGTAGATCACTAGTTTCTGGTCCAAATGAGAGAATAGGATTTGACAAGTCCAAGGCTATCTGTTACAACTGTCAACGGCCTGGACACTTTGCAAGAGAGTGCAATATGCCAAGGAACTTTCAAGTCAATCAATTCCAACAGCCAAGAAACCAACAATAATACAAGCAGAATGTGCAAAGAAACAACAACCAACAGAACTTCAACAATAACCAAAGCTTCAATCCCAACAACAACAACTTCCATCCAAATAACAACTTCCATCCAAACAAAAACTTCAATCCCAATTTTAACAACCAATATCAGCCTCAGATGAACAACCAGCAGGGTATGCATCAGAATCAAGTGTATCCAATGAACAACACTCAGAATCAAGCTGTTCAAAACTCTGCAACTAACAACATTCCAGCAAACCAAAATCAACCAAGAAATCAAGGCAATGTGGCTGTACAACTCAGCATGAGGGAAGCTTTGACTGGAGTAACCATGAGGAAGATATAGCAGATGATATCAGAAGAGCTAATGTGGCATTCATGGCCATAGACTCTGCATCTTCATCTAAGGAACAGGCCACTCCATTGAATGATATATGGTATATGGATAGTGGTTGTTCAAGGCACATGACTTGTGACAAGAGGTCACTTGTGAACTATGAAGAGAAATATGAAGGTCCTGTTGCTTTTGGGAGTGATGAAAATGGTGGAAAGATTGTGGGAAAAGGAATCTTGACAAATGGAAAAGTGTCATTTGATAATGTGTTTCATGTTGAGGGACTTCAATACAATCTTCTGAGCATATCACAGATGTGTGATAAAGGTTACAAAGTTAGTTTTGATGATTCTCATTGTTTTATTTTAAAACCTGAGTTTGTAATTCCACCTGAGATGATTATGATGATGGCACCCAGAAATGGCAACTTTTATGAGTTGAATATGAAAGAAGCTATTTCAAGAGGTGGTGCATGTTTTGTTTCCAAAGCCACTGAAAATGAGTCAAAAGGAAACTGTGTCATGTAAACTTAAAGAACATGAATAGACTGGTCAAGGGTGAACATGTGATTGGTTTACCTACAAGAGAATTTAAGTTAAATGATCATTGTGACTCATGTCAGAAGGGAAAACAACACAAGTCTACTCATAAGACAAAGCTCATCAACTCAATTGATCAACCACTTGAGTTACTTCACATGGATCTTTTTGGTCCTGTGAGTGTGCCAAGTATTGGAAAGAAGAGATACTGTCTGGTGATCATTGATGACTATTCAAGATATACTTGGGTTTATTTCCTAAGTACCAAGGATGAGACTGCTGAGTTGATCAAAGGTTGTGTCACAATGATTGAGAATAAGCTGAATAAGAAAGTCAAGATGATGAGAAGTGACAATGGTACAGAGTTCAAGAATGGAGTTATGGAAGAATTCTGCACACAAAAAGGAATACTTCAACAATTCTCAGCTCCTAGAACTCCTGAACAAAATGGTGTGGCAGAAATGAAGAAACAGAACTTTTATAGAAGCTGCCAGAACCATGTTGGCTGATGCAAATCTGCCTGTCACTTTTTGGGCTGAAGCAATCAATACAGCATGTTATGTTCAGAACAGGGTACTTGTAAACAAAAGGTATAACAAGACTCCAAATAAAATTTTCAATAACAGAAAGCCTTACATCAAAATTTTCAAGCCCTTTGGTTGCAAATGTTTTCTATTGAACACTAGAGATTTTTTGAACAAGTTTCAAACTAAGTCACTAGATTGTTTCTTTGTTGGATATTCTACTCACTCAAAGAGATACAGAGTATATGTGAGAGATCACTTGAGTGTGATAGAGTCATCTGACATCGTTTTTAATGAGAATCAATTCAACACAGTCAATGGTGCAACATGGCTGTTTGATCATGAGAGGTTAATTAAGTCATTCAAGATTTATTCTGAAGACTTTGATGATACATTCTACAAGACCAGTGTACTTGAAGAAAATAAGAAGAAAGAACTGGACTTGGAAGAATTGTGGAAAAAGGTTGCTAGGAAAGAAAAGGAATACACTTTTGTGAAAAGCTCCTCAAACAATGACATTGAACAAGATCAGGAAATGACAAGTCAAGATAGTCCTTATGTACAAAATGATCATGTTCAGAATGGGAGTGACACAAGCAACCAATCAAATGAAGTTGAGAATGCTTCCACAACAAGATTTCAAGACTTGTTTCAAAGTTTGAATCTGGGAAACAATGGTGCATCTACTTCAGGACAAACCAATGATGAAGCACCAGAGTTTCATGATGCAGAAGCTGATTTGATCATTAAAGAACCTGAAACCTCCACACAACACTCACCACAACCACATACTTCACCACTTATAAGCCAAATCCAATCAGAACCATTTATACCTAGCACACAACACACACAATCCCCATCCATCACCGAACAACCCACTTATGAACCATTCCCTACAACCCCACCCTCAAGCCAACAAGATAACACACTTCAAAGAAATATTGATCTAATGTTGGAGAATGCTGAGTTAAGAAGGAGAATTGAGGAAGTGTTGAAAGAGAATCAGGAGTTGAAAATGAGGAATGAGGAGGTGACTGGAGAGAATGTGATGTTGCTGCAGAGGCTAGTAGAGGCTGAATTGAAAGTTCAAACCCTGGTGCAGGAGGTTGAGAAGACCTCAGCTGCCCCAAAACAGGGGGAGAATATAGATGATAATGATGTGATTATGCCTAATGCTGTAAGTGTTGAAAATGTTGATGGTTTGAAGATGATCATGAATGAGTATGATGATAGTGATGAATCTGCAATGGATGTGAGAGAAGAAGTAACCAATGATGATGAGAATGTGTTAACAGAAGAATTGACAGAGATTATGGATGAGGAGATGAGTGTTGAGAATGTAAATGTGAATGCTGCTACTGAGGAACTAGAACACACTGAGCCAAATGATGATCAAGAAGCTAGTTCCAAGAGGGTAGAGCATGACTCTGAATTGGAAAACTTATTTAGAGAGATTGATGAGTTTGGAAGTGATGAGCAAGAGGATGAAGAAGAGGTGAGAAAAAGGAAAGAAAAGGGAAAAGGTTTAGCAACTGATGATGAACCTATTGTATATGTTGAGAAGGATGTATCCTTTGTAGATACTGCTGCTGCTGCTGCTCTTGCTGAGAAAGAAAGACTTATTAAAGAATCAATGGAAAGGGAAGCAATTGCCCATTTCTTGACAGAATAAGAATTAGCACGGCAGGACCTATTGATCAAAGAAGCCAATGTAGCAAAAGAGATATTTCAAGATGTGGCAGATCAAGAGGTGATTGAAATTTTGGTAAATGTGAACAAAAATCAAGAGTTTGATGACTCTTTGGGAAGGGTGGTCAGCAAGTTTCAGGAGCAACAATCTGAGAATGCTGAACCATCAACCAATCTAAGTATTGACATGATTATACCTGAGGAGATTGGTGAAGCCATGGATGTACTGGCTTCAAGAAAGTGGACTGAGCAAGTCAAAGCTGATCAGAAAACAAACCCACAAGAAAGTTGGTCTCAAAAGGTTCAAACTACTGAAACACAAGAACCAGAAAAGGCGACAGAACAAGAAGAAGCTGCTCAAGCTGAAGAGACAGAAACTATCCATGACAAGCAAGAAAGACTATCCAAGATGCATGGAGAGTTTGTTGCAAAAGCAGAAAGATTTGCATAGTTTTATCAAAGAAGGAAGAGATCTGCTGAGCAGGCTGAAGCTGAAAGAGCTGATAGGAGGGGTATATGGGATGAAAAGAATAAATGTTATGTGGAAACCCCAGAAGATGATGAACCAATCAGGGCAATCCCCCTACAAACACTGAAACCAGGAGAAAAATTACCAGGGGTCCATGATGTTAATGTTTCTGATAAAGATGAAAATGATGATGAACCAGAGCATCCTGACTCTGATGAACCCAAAATAGATGCCATGATTGATTTATCAGATAATGAGGAGGATGACTCTGAGGAGTCTGATGAAGAGGGTGATGACAACCCTGATCAAGAAGGAGAGAAAGTTGGTACAAGCTCCACTGCTGAGACCCCTCAAGCTGAAAAGACTTATATTCAAAGAGGCAACATTGAAATCAATGCAGAGGAAGTCTTAAAGAAGGTTGAGAAGAGAAAGAAAAATGCTAAGCATTATAAAACTTATTTGAAAGTTAGAGGCTATCCTGAAGCTGCCTTAGAAAAATACACTCACTGTTGTAAAGATCTTGAAAAATACACTGTTGACCAAATTCAAGATCTTTACAACAGTGAGAAAGAGATAGTATCAGAAAAATTTGTAAAACATGATGATAAGATTGAGTTGGAAGAGTTAAAAAAGAAATATGATGGTATGTGTGGATACCTAATTGAGAAAGGCATGAAGCCTGAGGTCGTAAGAAATCTGAGTAGAGAGGCAGTATTTGACCAGTATTCCAAGAAGAAAGAGAAAGAATTAAAAAGGGTCTATACTGAGAGCTCAATCTTAAAAGAAACATCTGATGAGCCACCTGCCAAAAGAACAAGAAGACTCAGGACTGTGAGGGAAAAGGAGATGGAACAAGAAAAGACAACTGATCAACCTCTGATCCCTCAGCCAGAACAGCCTGAAGTTAAACCTGATGATGAACCATTTATGCCTTAGGAGAATGAGGAAATGATCAGCATTCTAAGAAACATAATGATAAACAAGAGAGGGATGACTGAAGCAGACTTTAATGTTTTGGAGAAAGAGGATTTGAAGACTCTTTTCTACCTGCAATAAGATGAGTGGGAAAAGGCATTGAGGGAAGGAGAAAATCCCAGATATTATGCTGATGGCAGATTTGTACCTGCTGGACTGGCAAGAACTCCAGGAATGATAAAAATGTTAATTGAACTGGAGGCTGCAGGACATGACATGGTGGAGATAGCCAACCTTCCCACTGAGATGGTGGAAGCTATGTATGTGAAGACATTTAACTTGGGACCTCAAAAGCCAAAGAAATCAATTCCACTCAGACCTCCACTCCATCAGAGATTCCCAAGAGGAAGAGGCCAAGGAGGAAGAGGAGAATTAAGTAGCTCAGTACAACAAAGAACAAGACCACAATCTGGTGTGGATCTACCAAGAGAGCTCTACTATGATTCAGTAACTGAAACTTTGAAGGTGATTATGGAAAGTAGGCAGTTGAGGGAAATTATTGTGAGAAGTGACTTCAGAGAATACAATGAAGAACAACTGAGCAGAATGGAGTCACTTCATCTTTATGATTTCAGGGACAGAAGCAGATCTGCAGGGAGACAAATGAATGACTTATCTAAATACCTGTATGAGCAAGCTGGAAATGGGTTCAGATTCTTAAAAGACAACATAAGCAAAGGTGTAGCTTCAATGAACAAAGCAAGAAGATCTGCAAAGGTAAAGAAGATGGATATTGCTGAAAGAGACTTTAAGATGTATGTCAGAGATGAAGACCCACTGTCCAACATGTGTAAGTGTATAAGTTTGAGAAGAAGAATGAAAAGGCCAAACTACACTGTACAGAAGAATGGCATCATTGCTCAAGTTGAATACAAGGAAAATGGAGAATATGCATTGATGAATTCTGATGGAAAAGTGCTGGCTGTGATAAAGAGAGATGCAGATCTTGCTTGCTTGCACAATGAAGATCTAGCTGATATTAGAGACTTGGTGATACCAGAAGGACACATTCACTACTAAGTGCTCAATATCTTCAGAGAAAGAGCAGCATCTGTAATCCAGCTGAGAAGACAAGCAGCCTACAATGAAAGGTAAAGACAAAATAGATAGAATAGGCTTTGCTTTGTAATGTCTTCGGACAAACTTTTGATTATGTAATTTGATTATGAAATTTGGTGTGTATTTTGCTAAGTGTATGTAACCACAGAGTGTTTTGGGTTAGCTGAGGTATTCCAATCTAGGGGGAGATTGTTGGGTCAAGAATTTGACCCAAATGAGGAGATTTGACCTAAACGAAGAATTTGAAAGATTGGAATCTTCTCAACCTCCTCAGAAACTGCTAAGTATTGAATCCGAGCACACCTTGGACCTTCGAGTAAGCTTTTACTTAGCCGAGTACGAGATTTTGCCTTCCGGGCAAGGTTTACCTCAAATAGTCTTCTTAAGTGGATATCTGTCACACCCTCAAAATCCACTAACGGAGTTTTACCGTCAGAGGGTGTGAACTAACAGGATCGGAATCATTAGTTATAATTAAACCATAAAAACGTTTAAATGAAAATAAGTGCGGAAGCGTAAAACCATAGAAACAATGTTACGTCACGCAGGACGATTTAAAACCAATGATAACAGTTAAAAGTAAGTTTGTATAGTTAAAAGTTTATCAAGCAATGCATGTTCCTAAACCGCGCGTCCGCCTCGGCTACCTGAGAATAACATACTAAAAGTGTCAACACAAGGTTGGTGAGTTCACAAGTTTAAATAAAAATAAAGCGTTCAGCGCTTGCGTTCAGCGTTGTGCGTTACAGCGTTACAGCGTTTTGCGTTACAGCGTTTTGCGTTACAGCGTTACAACGTTTTGCGTTACAGCGTTTTGCGTTACCAGATAGTGTTATGTCAATTATATATCGATAGGTAGCTAGTCTATACAACAAGTATTACTAAGTGTTCGACACCGAAGCTGACTCGTTTAATAAGTGCCTTGTTACCAGGTCCTCCAGACCATGGTACGTGTTAGCCAAAATTACACCCGCTCGACCTCCAGTCGAGTTTAGCGTTGGGTGGGGTTTGTCAAACCCAGTAGTACTACTCAACAGTGACTCGCTATTCTAAATATTAACCGGTTCGATGTGTAGGACTTCAAATGTTTCGTTTGCCACTTAGCCTTTACAAGTGATATATAATTTATAACAAAATCTTAAATGCGTTGTGGAGTATGTTATCTCCCCCAAGTGAAAAACGTTTGAAAACAGTTTAAAGAGGAGAAAGTGAAACTCACTGTTTGCGAAGAATTTCCCAAATTAAATCACCAAGATGCGCGTCACCGAAAAACTCTCTCTAGCGTTCTAAAACAATAAAGAGATTTTTCTAAGTGTCGGAATATTATCGAGTCTCTAGACCCGGCACATAATACCTATGCACATAACATGTTTCGTGTTTCGTTTGTGAATCATGTGTGACTTTAACAAGTGTTTTTGTGACACATTACATGTGTAAGCAATCATATACGTGTCATGTATTCATAAAGTACATCACTATCAATTATTCCCCGTAAGGGCATTTTGGTCAACAATTAACAATTAACTAGCCATTACTCCCCATGAGGGCAATTTGGTCAAATCATGGCAATCAATTAGCAATTATTCCCCGCAAGGGTATTTTGGTCAAAACAAAACAATTATATAGCAAGTATCATGTTTCATGCATTTTTACACAACTCAGCAGCTAGTTTCACCGAGACAGAAATCCTACTAGAAAGATTGTACTATTTCACCGATCATAGCATCTCAATTAATTTACCAAAAATCATCACAGAAGCACATATGTCTTAGGTTTCCAGAACATATTTAATTATATTTTTATTCCACATAGATTTCTCACAATCATCAAATCATTACAGCAAACTCATAACAGTCAAATTCATGCGCAACAGAATGTTATTTGCAATTCCAGTTAAACGAAAAATCCAATAAATGCAAGACCACTTGGGTTAGGTTCCTAACTCAATAAGTCAACTTCCAGAAGTGGAACCAACCCAATTTGTCTCGTAGTTCATGAGATATAACATTTACAAAACAACCTAACAGCAGGTCTAACAGCTCAGCTTTGCACAACGTTTTTGTAAAATCATAAAAGTTAACTTCTACTTGTCCAAAAATTACAAGTTTATACTTTATAGAAACTAGACTCAACCTAGTTTACTGTAGTACCAATAATCTCAACCAATTTTCACGTTTACACTTCGTTACAGTCACTTAAACATCATATACCCATTCTGTCCAGAAACTGTTTGCATCCAAACTCAATATATTAACAACCTATGAACTATCATGCATTCATATAACGCTCTAGACTCCATAAACACCATTCATGCACATCAATTACCCATTACACACATGATTAGGGTTTTTGTTTGAACTCAAACCATAGACACAACAATTAACATGCAACAACATTCAATCTAGTTATCAAATCATCATCAATCAACAACAAACATATTAACTTCATACATACATGAAAAATCGGCAACTAGGGTTTTCAATTAACCCATTAAACATCAAAATCAAGTAACAAGGATGTATAGGATAATCAATTATACCTTCCTAGCACCTAGTTCTTCAATCAAAGGCTTGATTTCTTGGTGTATGTGTGTGTGAAAGTCGACGGCAGCCAAGGGTTTGGGGTGGGAGAGTTCCGATCGAGGTTGGGTTTATAATAATAATAGTTAGGGTTTACTTGTTAATGATCTATTTATAAACACACAAGTTACACTCAAGTCCCTCTACTTTCAATTGTTGTTTTTCTAACTTAACTAACTAGTTTACATCTTGAGTTAATGTTCATAACCGTGTTATCACGTAACACATAAGTCTAACACATAATTATCACGTAATTACTGTTTTGACGTTTTTCGTTTATTCATCAATCGTTTGCGTTTCGGTGCAAATCCCGAAAGACTACACATGTAGTAAGTGTTAAGCGTCATTTAAACCCTAGTTTAAATGTAATGAAGTGTGCGTTATAGATTTAGTGATCTTAAGTTTGAATTGACGGAGTTGAGTTAACGGAGTTAACCTGAAATTGACGATTGTCACATCATTCCCATGTTAAAGAATTTTCGTCCCGAAAATTTGAGTCAAGTCGTGATGAGTGTCTGAAAGAGTGAGAAAAAAAAATTCAGTTTGTCATATCATCCCCTAGTAGAAAGAAATTTCGTCCCGAAATTTAATTCATACCTCCGGTGATGTCTGACGGTTTGCCGGGTTTCACGGTTTTCTGTGTTTGGTTAGCCCTTCAAAAAGGTGAGGATACTTTTTTTTTCATCATTTGATCCTCGCGTTCCCACGTAAACTCCGGTCCACGTCTCGAGTTCCAACGAACTTTAATGATTGGAATTTTGCTGTGCTTGAGCGTTTTGGTTTCCCAATCCAAAACCTCGACTGGTTCCTCAATGAAACGTAACTGTTCATCAACTTGTAGGTCCTCCAAAGGGACTACTTGGGTTTCATCGGACAGGCATTTCTTCAAATTGGACACGTGGAATACATTGTGTACGCCACCGAGTTTCGTTGGTAGGTCCAGTCGGTACGCCACCGGACCAATGCGCTCAGTTATCCGGTAAGGACCAACATATCGTGGGTTGAGTTTGTTTCACTTCCCAAAGCGAACCACACCTTTCTAAGGTGAGACTTTGAGTAACACTCGATCGTTCACTTGAAATTCGAGGGGTTTTCGGCGCTTGTCGGCGTAACTCTTTTGGCGATCTCGTGCTGCTGCCATGCGATTTCAGATTTGAACAATCTTTTCCGAAGTTTCGAGTACCAGTTCTGGACCAGTGATTTGGCTGTCACCCACCTCCGCCCAACAGAGTGGTGATCGACACTTCCGTCCGTACAGCGCTTCAAACGGCGCTGCTTTAATACTTGCGTGGTAGCTGTTATTATACGAAAACTCTACCAAGGGTAAGTGGGGTTCCAAACTTTTTCCGAAATCCAATACGCAGGCACGCAACACATCCTCCAGGGTCTGAATAGTTCGTTCACTTTGCCCATCCGTTTGAGGATGGTATGCTGTGCTCATATCAAGACGGGTGCCTAGTGCGCTTTGCAGCGACTTCCAAAAGTGCGAAGTGAAACGAGAATCTCGATCAGAAATGATTGAGACAGGCACTCCGTGTCTAGACACTACTTCCTTCATGTAGACGCGAGTCAGTCTTTCCATTTTGTCCGTTTCTTTAATTGCTAGGAAGTGTGCAGACTTAGTCAACCGGTCAACGATCACCCAGATGGTATCGCATCCCGTCGGTGTCTTTGGTAAACCCGTGATAAAATCCATTGAGATATGTTCCCATTTACACATTGGGAGTTCCGGTTGTTGTAGTAAACCAGATGGTTTCTGGTATTCTATCTTGACTCTGGCACAAGTCAAGCATTTGCTCACGTAGGTGACAATGTCGGCTTTCATGTTCGGCCACCAGTAAAGTGCCTTTAAATCATGATACATTTTATCTGAGCAAGGGTGGATAGAATATCGGGATTTGTGAGCTTCGTCCATCACTAGAGTTCTCAACCCTCCGTATCGTGGAACCCAAATCCGGTTCTCAAAATATCGGACCCCGTCCGATCTGGTTTCAAGTTGCTTGTTCATGCCCCGCATGAGTTCCGATGGAAGATTGTCATCTTTCAAAGCTTCAAGTTGCGCATCGCGAATCTGATCGGGTAAGCTGGCATGAAACGTGAGTTGCAATGCTCGCACTCGTCTGGGTTTATCTGTTTCTTTTCTGCTGAGGGCGTCAGCCACTACATTGGCCTTGCCAGGGTGGTACTTGATGGCACAATCGTAATCTTTGAGCAGCTCGACCCAACGGCGCTGTCGCATGTTCAGCTCCTTCTGATCGTAGATATGTTGGAGACTCCTGTGGTCGGTGTAAATGGTAAACTTGGTACCGTACAAGTAATGCCTCCATATCTTAAGAGCAAACACCACAGCTCCAAGTTCCAAATCATGGGTCGTGTAGTTCTTCTCGTGAACCCGTAGTTGTCGGGAGGCGTAGGCTATAACCTTCTTGAGTTGCATCAGCACACAACCGAGACCTTGTATAGATGCGTCACAGTGTACCTCAAAATTTTCCGTTCCCTCGGGGAGGGCTAGAATAGGGGCGCTACAAAGTTTGGTTTTCAACAGTTGAAAAGCGGATTCTTGCGCGTCACCCTAGTTGTACTTAGTGCCTTTGTGAGTCAAAGCGGTGAGGGGTTGAGCAATCTTTGAAAATCCCTCGATGAAACGCCGGTAGTAGCCGGCCAGTCCCAGGAATTGCCGCACCTCAGTCGGAGTCTTAGGTGCTTCCCAGTTTTTGATGGCCTCTACCTTACCAGGATCGACATGGATACCATTCTCGTTGATCACATGTCCTAAAAAGTGAACCTCGCGAAGCCAAAATTCACATTTCGAGTGTTTAGCATACAGTTGTTCCTTCTTCAGCAATTCCAGAATTACCCTTAAGTGCTCTTCGTGGTCGGCTTCGTTCTTGGAGTAGACGAGAATATCGTCAATGAACACAATCACAAACTTGTCGAGGTACGCCTTGCATACTCGATTCATGAGATCCATAAATACAGCTGGTGCGTTGGTTAGGCCAAAAGGCATAACCGAAAACTCGTAGTGACCATACCGTGTTCTGAAAGCCGTCTTTGAAATATCTTCTTTGCGCACTCTTAGTTGGTGATAACCAGATCGCAGATCGATCTTCGAGTAATAACTCGATCCTTGAAGCTGGTCAAACAAATCATCGATTCGGGGTAGAGGATAACGGTTCTTGACCGTCACCTTGTTCAACTCCCGGTAGTCGATACACATGCGTAAAGTCCCGTCCTTCTTTCGGACAAACAAGACAGGGGCTCCCCACGGCGATGAGCTAGGTCGGATAAAACCCTTATCCAACAAATCTTGCAACTGAGTGGACAACTCCTGAAGTTCCGCCGGTGCGAGCCGATACGGGGCTCGTGCTATGGGTGCTGCACCGGGTGTCTACTCGATTTGGAACTCGACTTGTCGTACAGGAGGGAGTCCGGGCAAATCCTCCGGGAAAAACTTCCGGGAAGTCTCGCACAACAGGTATATCTCCAATTCGTTTCTCCTCCGCGGGTTTCTCAATGATCTGCGCCAAAACTGCCGGATGACCCTTTCGTAGGTACTTCTGCGCCTTCATAAGGGAAATGACGCTGGTGGTCATGCCGCTTCTCTCACCTCGGACCGAAATGATCTCGCCGGAAGGGGTAGAAATGTGAACTATCTTGTCGTGACATATAATCTCCGCTCGATTCTCGGATAACCAGTCCATGCCGACAACGACATCGAAACTACTAAGCGTAAAAGGAATAAGGTCGATGTCAAAGACATGACCTGACAGTTTTAACTTGCATCCCGCAAGTACATGAGTCGTTACTATAGTCTTACCGTCAGCTAATTCAACAGGAAACTTAGCATCTAACGGAGTTGGAGTTAAGTCTAAGAGTTGACTAAAGGCTTTCGACACAAAACTCCTATCAGCTCCAGTGTCAAACAATACAGAAGCAAAACAATCGTTTACAGGGAACTTACCAGTCACCACGTGCGGATCATTGCGGGCTTGACCCGACCCAATTACAAACGCTCTTCCCTTGCCATTGCTTCCACCATTACTGCCACTTCCATTACCCCCATTGTTGTCGTTCTGTTTCAGCTTGGGACAATCCTTCCTGAAGTGACCTTCCTGCCCACATTCGTAACATCCCTTCGTCGTCATAGGTGGTTTAGGAGCACCCTTTGCCGCAAGGTCTCCTCTACATTCTTTCGCTTGGTGACCCATGTTTCCGCATCTTTGACACTTGACGCGGTCACACTGGCCAACATGATGATAGTTGCACCTATTGCACTTTGGATATCTCCCAGCATATCCGCTCGAAACCTGCCCGCTACCGTTGTTGTTGTTGTTGTGACTCTGAGTGTTAAAGCTCCGAGCGAATTCGGGCTTACGGTAGTGCTGTTGCGGTGGGAGGTTCGAGGATGAAGATCTGGCGTTGTCAAACTTCCTCTTACCGCTGCTCGGGTTGCTGTTGCTGTTGTTGTCGTTACTCGGGTTGTCACGGGCCTTAGTGGTCGAACCCCTAGGTGGTAACGCACCTTGGGTCACAGCCTGATCCGTCAGTTTGTGAGCTAAACGGATCGCTTGTTGAATCGTGGCTGGTCTGGAAGACGTCACCATGCCCTGAATCTGCGGTGCTAACCCATCAATGTACATTTCAATCCTCTTACTCGACGGATCCACCATCCGCGGACACATCACAGCCAACTCGTGAGAACGAGTAGTGTAGACTTCAATTTCTGAGCCCACCATCTTCAGCGACCAAAATTCTGACTCTAACTTCGAAATCTCTTCTCTCGGACAGTACTCCTCTCGCATCATGTTCTTGAACTCCTCCCAGTTCATAGCATTAGCCAGTTCCAGTCCAAGGATTTGCACATCTGCACATCGTCTGGGGACACCTCTGAGTGTGCCTCTGGCTCAGCCGGTTCTTCCTCCGGTTCTCCTTCGGGTTCCTCCTCGGGATCTTCCTCGGGATCCTCCTCAGGCTCCTCTTCGGGGTCTTCTTCAGGTTCCACTTTAGGCTCTGCCTCAGGTTCAGCTGCGTTTTGAGCAAGTTGCATTTGTAAGACATCGCAACGCTCTAGAGCTATCTCGGTTCGGGTCCTTGCTTCTTGAAGTTGCTCTTGCAAGTCTATCATCTCAGCTTGCATCTTCATCATTATCTTCATCTGTTGATCACTAGCCTCTTGCATTTCCTTCATTGCCGCTGCCATGCGGGCAATCTCCTCCTTAGTCTCGGTTCCGTCTTTTAACAGTCCGGAAACGTTCGCTCTCGTATAGCGCATGTAACCCACGTCACGTTCCAAGCATGAAACAACAGCTGCGAGAACTCACTCTACAGGTTCGGTTATGGGTGGTAGGGTGTTGGGATAAGCAGGGTGGTTCGGGTGAGGTAACGGGGGAACTTGTTCGCGATAGACCATACGTCTGATCATGTTAGGGTACCAATCCCAGCTAACGTCGTTTTCGTATATGCCTCCAGATAGGCGGTACCTCTTCGGTGCGGGAGCTTCGAGTTCCAGGACTACTCGGGGTGGCGATGCGGTAGGTATCTACGCTTCTTTCTCGTGAGCATGAGTCATCGGATCGGATGATGATGATGATGATGGCGGCGTCGACATTCCTTCAGGTAAGCCGGTGCGCGCGCGTATGAGTGAAAGAGGTAAAGAGATAAGATTACAAGACTACACAAATCTATGTAGTGCGTATCATTATAACTAATGGGTCGTCGCGGTTATAGTCTAGTATGCATGCAGCTTTTAGTTCGCTATAACCAATGGCTCTGATACCAATCTGTCACACCCTCAAAATCCACTAACGGAGTTTTACCGTCAGAGGGTGTGAACTAACAGGATCGGAATCATTAGTTATAATCAAACCATAAAAACGTTTAAATGAAAATAAGTGCGGAAGTGTAAAACCATAGAAACAATGTTACGTCACGCAGGACGATTTAAAACCAATGATAACAGTTAAAAGTAAGTTTGCATAGTTAAAAGTTTATCAAGCAATGCATGTTCCTAAACCGCGCGCCCGCCTCGGCTACCTGATAATAACATACTAAAAGTGTCAACACAAGGTTGGTGAGTTCACAAGTTTAAATAAAAATAAAGCGTTCAGCGCTTGCGTTCAGCGTTGTGCGTTACAGCGTTACAGCGTTTTGCGTTACAGCGTTTTGCGTTACAGCGTTACAACGTTTTGCGTTACAGCGTTTTGCGTTACCAGATAGTGTTATGTCAATTATATATCGATAGGTAGCTAGTCTATACAACAAGTATTACTAAGTGTTCGACACCGAAGCTGACTCGTTTAATAAGTGCCTTGTCACCAGGTCCTCCAGACCATGGTACGTGTTAGCCAAAATTACACCCGCTCGACCTCCAGTCGAGTTTAGCGTTGGGTGGGGTTTGTCAAACCCAGTAGTACTACTCAACAGTGACTCGCTATTCTAAATATTAACCGGTTCGATGTGTAGGACTTCAAATGTTTCGTTTGCCACTTAGCCTTTACAAGTGATATATAATTTATAACAAAATCTTAAATGCGTTGTGGAGTATGTTATCTCCCCCAAGTGAAAAACGTTTGAAAACAGTTTAAAGAGGGGAAAGTGAAACTCACTGTTTGCGAAGAATTTCCCAAATTAAATCACCAAGATGCGCGTCACCGAAAAACTCTCTCTAGCGTTCTAAAACAATAAAGAGATTTTTCTAAGTGTCGGAATATTATCGAGTCTCTAGACCCGGCACATAATACCTATGCACATAACATGTTTCGTGTTTCGTTTGTGAATCATGTGTGACTTTAACAAGTGTTTTTGTGACACATTACATGTGTAAGCAATCATATACGTGTCATGTATTCATAAAGTACATCACTATCAATTATTCCCCGTAAGGGCATTTTGGTCAACAATTAACAATTAACTAGCCATTACTCCCCATGAGGGCAATTTGGTCAAATCATGGCAATCAATTAGCAATTATTCCCCGCAATGGTATTTTGGTCAAAACAAAACAATTATATAGCAAGTATCATGTTTCATGCATTTTTACACAACTCAGCAGCTAGTTTCACCGAGACAGAAATCCTACTAGAAAGATTGTACTATTTCACCGATCATAGCATCTCAATTAATTTACCAAAAATCATCACAGAAGCACATATGTCTTAGGTTTCCAGAACATATTTAATTATATTTTTATTCCACATAGATTTCTCACAATCATCAAATCATTACAGCAAACTCATAACAGTCAAATTCATGCGCAACAGAATGTTATTTGCAATTCCAGTTAAACGAAAAATCCAATAAATGCAAGACCACTTGGGTTAGGTTCCTAACTCAATAAGTCAACTTCCAGAAGTGGAACCAACCCAATTTGTCTCGTAGTTCATGAGATATAACATTTACAAAACAACCTAACAGCAGGTCTAACAGCTCAGCTTTGCACAACGTTTTTGTAAAATCATAAAAATTAACTTCTACTTGTCCAAAAATTACAAGTTTATACTTTATAAAAACTAGACTCAACCTAGTTTACTGTAGTACCAATAATCTCAACCAATTTTCACGTTTACACTTCGTTACAGTCACTTAAACATCATATACCCATCCTGTCCAGAAACTGTTTGCATCCAAACTCAATATATTAACAACCTATGAACTATCATGCATTCATATAACACTCTAGACTCCATAAACACCATTCATGCACATCAATTACCCATTACACACATGATTAGGGTTTTTGTTTGAACTCAAACCATAGACACAACAATTAACATGCAACAACATTCAATCTAGTTATCAAATCATCATCAATCAACAACAAACATATTAACTTCATACATACATGAAAAATCGGCAGCTAGGGTTTTCAATTAACCCATTAAACATCAAAATCAAGTAACAAGGATGTATAGGATAATCAATTATACCTTCCTAGCACCTAGTTCTTCAATCAAAGGCTTGATTTCTTGGTGTATGTGTGTGTGAAAGTCGACGGCAGCCAAGGGTTTGGGGTGGGAGAGTTCCGATCGGGGTTGGGTTTATAATAATAATAGTTAGGGTTTACTTGTTAATGATCTATTTATAAACACACAAGTTACACTCAAGTCCCTCTACTTTCAATTGTTGTTTTTCTAACTTAACTAACTAGTTTACATCTTGAGTTAATGTTCATAACCGTGTTATCACGTAACACATAAGTCTAACACATAATTATCACATAATTACTGTTTTGACGTTTTTCGTTTATTCATCAATCGTTTGCGTCAACTCGTTTGCGTTTCGGTGCAAATCCCGAAAGACTACACATGTAGTAAGTGTTAAGCGTCATTTAAACCCTAGTTTAAATGTAATGAAGTGTGCGTTATAGATTTAGTGATCTTAAGTTTGAATTGACGGAGTTGAGTTAACGGAGTTAACCTGAAATTGACGATTGTCACAATATCCGGGCAAGGTATGCTTTTTGGTTATTTCCCGAGTAAGGTTCATTAATTTGGCATATCCGAGCAAGGTTCACTTTGTCAAGCAGGGTTGTTCTTCAAGACCAAGTATTTTACTCTTCCGAGTAAGGTATGGTCACCAAGTCCAAGAAGCCAAGTAATTGGAAGACCGGACAAGGTATTCTTTAATAATTATGGTCCGAGTATACTTGATGAGTTAATAGAATATCTTTAAGTTATCTCGAGTAAGGTTCTGCTCAAGTAAGGTATGTACTCCCGAGTACGCCTTATCAATAAGTTGTTCAACTGACAATGAGTCGAACAGGATCGTAGAAGAACAAGGTTGCTTGTAAGGATTTGTCGAGCAAAGTTTGATAAGTCCAAGAAGATTGAAGTCTACTCGGTGAATATTTTACTTGGTAAAATATTCTTTAAGTAAAGTCTACCCGGAAACTGATTCCGAGTACACTTCTATGTTTACCAAGTCTGAAGGAAGGCCGAGTACACTGCGTACTCGGAGACTGAAGTTTAATGAAAAGCCTACCCGGAAGACTTGTTTTACACTTAGTATATTTTTGAATATGTAAATTGAATATGTACTATCGGATAGGGTTTCTAGAAGGAATGACAGCTGTCCTAGGTTGGCAGGCCTATAAATAGAATAATTAGGGCACGCCGCAAGAAGAGGAGACGGAGACGGAAAATACGGATAAGACCGACACATTATCAGAGAGAATATTGTGTGTGTGACGGCTGTCCTAGGATTCCTCATAAACCCTAAATCGATTACTCCTTTTGTATGATTAACATTATATAAATGGAAATCTTCTGAGTGAATCATGTGTGGGTCTTCTGTCATTGAATATTCATTGCAACCGTATGTTTGTTATTGATTCCGCCTTTAACAAACGGTCATCTTTCTAAACATAGTAACCCGTCATTAACTCGCTTGTCAACACGATTAATTTTGTGTGAGTTATGACATAATTGATTAAGATCCGATCCGAATCGACCATCAAAAGTTGGGACATTGACAAGTGGTATCAGAGCTTGTTACTGCTATTTTTAGAAAGATTGTTGCTGATTGAAGATTTGAAGAAGAATGACGTAAGCAGAGCACTGTTCGATTGATTTGTGGCGTCAGCTGCCCTGTTCTCATTTTTCTTCCAGATCTACAATTTTGATAAGTTTTCTCTTCATTGTTTCATTTAAAGTTTTAGTCTTTATATCTAAATCTCGTTTTCATCACATCAGACATATCAGATCTGAGCATTCTGGTTTCAGATCTGATTATTTTGAAAATTTTTTATAAGAAACAGATTTTTGATTTCTCAAAATGTCTGGATATGAGGAACAAGAGGTGTCTAATAATAAGATACCAAGATTGTATGGACAGGAAAACTTTATCAAATGGAAGGTACTCTTTGAAGCAGCTGTATGCTACAATGACATTGACATGTGGAACTCCATCAAGAATGGTCCACAAACTACTGTTGAAGAAGGTGCAAATGCTACTGCAACTGCTGCTATAAGAGAAAAGATGAGAAAGGTGGATGACAAAGCCTTGGCTATGATTAAGCTAGGTTTGTCTTGGGAAACACTTAGTTATTTGTGAAACACTTTCATCATCAAACTCTAAGTACGTATATTATAAATTTCCTCACAATAAATAAAACTAAACTCCAAAAAATATATATAAATATTAAAAATGAATAATGTTAACATCTCACTAAATTAAAATTATTCTCACCAAATTATTGATGTGAAACTCCTATAAAATAAGATATACTAAAACACTATTGGTCTTGAGCTAGTCATGTTTTGACCCATTCAATACATATTTTTTATTGTAGGTAATTTATATAGGAGCCTAGGCGGTAACTTTGTGACAAAACAATCAAGTTTTAAAATTGTTTTACTTAAATTACTTAAATTTTAAAAATATTCTAATTAAGTTACTCAACTGTCATATTTTTTTTAAATTATAAACATATTTTTTAGTAGCATTTTTTTTCAATAAGGAATTTCTTTTAATATTGATGTTGATTTTCTTTTTTATTTTTAAATTTAATATAATTAACGTTTTTTACTCTTAGAAGCGAAAAGATTACCGGAAACAAGTAGTTCTTGCCATATTTTCAACCATGGTTTGGTGTCTCCTCTTGCAAAAAGTAGTTATTTTTTATTATCATTTGTGTCATGTTGTTCTTGAGTGTCTGTAGTAGGCGTTTGTCTTATCAAAATTTTTGCTTCATTGTGTTCACTAAGTGTGCAGAATTTTACTGAAATAACATTTTTTAGTAGCTAAATGTTATACACTACCCTTAACTTCCTATTTCACACACAAACCATCTTACCATCTAGCCATAGTGTGAATGACATTTTTAGAAAGACAATATTGAACAATTAACCCTTCTAAAACACAAATTTAGGAGGTGGGTGTGTGGCGAATATAGTATGGAACTTGGTGACATTAGAATTGTTACTTTTTATGACAACTTTTTAAAAGATTTAGTTCATTTTTTCTATGATTCTTAACTAGATTACGTGTTTGTATAAATAGTTTGAGTATTCTTAGTAGATTCTCGTCAGATCATCACATGCTTTCATTAGATAAGAGAATCTTTCATGATGCCGATGTCAGGCTAAATCAATTGTATTCACTTTAGGCTAGGGTTTGTGTAATTGACTATGATTAGATTCTTTATGAACTTGATTGATTTTTGTTATTTGATCTTGTTTACGTTGTTAATTGATTGTTTAAACAGTTATTGTTTTTTATTATCAAACCTTTCATCACTTATCTGGTTGAGTTCATCTACATTAGGGTTAGCCCTTGTATCATTGAACTAATAATCGTTAGTCATTGCAACTTAATTGATGTTCATAATATAAAACTGATAATTGGGTAGATCGGGTTCACTTGTGTCAACAATTGGGTTAGGGTATCGTTTGCCATAATAAATCAACTATTAGGTCTAGTAATTATTGCGCATTGAATTTATCTGAATTTGTGATTAGTTGGTCACCACATTACCTGAAACTGAAGTGAATTGTTTCCCCATAATTGTTTACAGTTAATTATAAGTAATCGTGTGTTTCCAAATCATCTTTATAAACCGAATGACATCGACTTTCCGCTTAGAATAATAATTAGTCATGTGTCTTAGTTGCACTTTCCATTGATTCCATGTGGAGACGACCTTACTTACCCGTACTAGTTATAGATATTTAAGTTAATAAAATACTTGTTTTTTATTAGAGCACGACATCTACATCAAAATGGCGTCGTTTCTGGGGAATCGACGCGCAAAGTGCTAGTTTTAGTTTTTGTTCCTTTTGCTTTAGTTTAGTTTTTTGCTTTTGATTTTATTTTTATTTGTTGGATTTTACGTGGGGTATTCTTGTGATTCATGTGTGTAGGTAACTCACAATGACAAGGAGTTGGGTTTATTACCCACATGAAGGATATAAGTTCGTGGAAGATGCTGATCCGTACCATTCATTTCCATATTATGAACTACCTTCATACAACCCCTCAAAGCTATTACGAGTCAGATAATTACAATCAAAGGAACATCAACCAGCAGTGTCGCAACATGCAATACCGTAATTTTTCACCACTTCCACCAGATGATCATGGTTATTATGATTTAGATGATGAGTATGATAGTGATGGGCCTGAGACTCAAGAGGAGGCAAACTGCTACTACCATGAACCCTCTCAACCAATTAAGGAGGAAGTCCCTCAATATTATAATCATGGTGGTACATATCAAAGAAATTATCTGCAAGATCAAGAAGATTCCTTGGGTAACAAAGAAGAGTCTATGAAAGACGTTATGAATTTTTTGAAGGAGATGTAGAGAGATCAAGAAGTTCAAAATAAGGTTTAAATCAAAGGTTAGATCTTCAAGAAACGTCTAATGCTGCCCAAGATGAACTGATGAGTCAACTTTTAGAAGAAGTAGCCCAAATTAAACGAGAAAGAGAGAAGTTGGTTGTGGTGTCGTGGTTGATGAGGGAGTGATAGAAGAGGTTCTTGATTTTTCTAAGAATGAATTTGAGGAGGTGGTTGTGAAGAATAATGCCACGCCAATTCCTCTAATTACCGAAGAGCCAATGAATGCCTCGGTTGTGGTTGCTGATGAGGATGTTGAATGTGTAGACTGAGTTGAAGACACGGTACCTTTCAAGATATTAGACACTGAAATAGTCCCAAGTTATTCTGATTATCCCCAGTTGAATATTCCTCAAACTGATAAAGTTGGGTACGTTTGTTTGAACTCGAAGAAGAGGAAGTTAGAGGTGAGGATAAGTGGGCACAATATTAAGAAATAAGCCTTTATTGGTTCTGCATATGTTTCAACCACGAAGAAGAAGGTGTGGATACAACACCTTAAATACCGAGCTTACATGGGAACTCGGCCGGAAATGCTCAGTTCGGCCCCGATCAATATTTGATGTTTCGAAGATAATAAATAGTGTGTGGGCTCGACGTGTTCGCTTCCGAGCATATGTTGGATATTCTGAAGATCCGAGTCATGTCAACTATCGAGCTTTTTATGGGCAACTTAGTTGGTAAATGTTCCATTCGGTCACCATAACCGCCAAATCAGCTAATGGTCCGGCTGAAGACCTTAACAAAAACTTAGCACTTACCGAGGGGCAACCCGGGTTTTAGTTTATGTGTATATTTTATTTTTTATTATCTTTGTATATTACTAATCGTTTATTTCAAGCACGTCACTATAGCAAAAGGTACGTGTGGGGATGTCACACCAAAAATCTAGGAGTTCGTGGTGTTTGGTGAAGAAGATATCATTTCTTGGCTTGCTAGGTCTGCTTCGCTTGCTAGGTTTGCTTGACTTAGGGTGGCTAAACTCATGAAATTTTTAGGTGGCTCGTGCTATGAGACAGGTGAACCTTTAGCTATTCATGACACTCGAGGATTTAAAAAAAATTGTAATAGTCCACCGACCCGTTCGAACCACTTTGAGTACATTAATGATCTATTACGGTTAATCCAGGTACGTGTATATTTTGTTGTAATTAAAACGTTGTGGGTGTAGTTTCCTAGAAACGCTCGCGAGCCTTACTCGTCCACCTGGGCTGGGGGGGGGGGTGTTTGTTAAAGGGCTTGTTTCATATGCTAAATGCAACCGTGATTCCTAATAAAGTAAGTTAGGTCTTTAAAGATTTTTACTCGGTTAACAAATTTGATTATGAAATTTATTTAACTCGGCTTGGTAATTGAAATTAACAGTTTTGAAAACATTTTTAAAGACCTATTCTAACGGTTGTGAAAAGTATGCTTCTACACGTGCAAGAGTTTGCAAATATTGTTAAATGAGTTGAGGAGACATGTGCATCTAGGCCAGCACGAGTGCACACGAGTTACCTATATCAGGTGATTTTATTTTAATAATTTTTTTTTGTGTTTCTAGTTAATTTGATAAAAGTGTAATTGTATAATTTGATTTGACCATCACATTAAGCCCGATTTTAAAATTAATAACCACTAAATTTTAACCACGTTCTCTTTAATGTTCGTTTAAAAGATAAATCTTAAACATTAAGGACAATGTTAACCTCATGTGTGTGGATTGGGGAAAATTGAAAATTTTGCCTTAGAGTACATTGATTGTGCGCAAAAGCCGGAATTGCAAATAGTTAATTATTATTATTATTAATGCAAGTAGAGGTCTTTGGTCATCATTAGTTTTTAAGCTTCTCAAAAGTCTTCCTATCAAATGTTTTTCAAAAGGGAAATTAAAATGAACCGTTTAGATGGGGATAACGCGTCATGGGGACAGGTACACATGTTTCATATCGGCAGCCTAATTCATCCAGTTTGTGTGTGAGATTTGCATTATATATAATGCACAAACAATATATAGATATATTCACATGTCATATGAGTGCCATTAAAGAGAGTAACCAAGTGTGTTCATGATATCTAGAATTTGGTTGTTACATACATATCGAGACCTTAATACCATCACCTGTATGGAGAAATAGGACTGTAGAAGCCCACATATAATGGCCTTTACATACATAAAAAAAGAAAATTCCATACCCTACATTACCAAATCCCTTACTGTAGAAGCCCATATATAATAGCCATTACAAACCATTTTCCCTTTCATTTGTTAAACCCATGTTACAAGCCGTGTTTGCCCAGACCTTTTATTGTTTTAACCCTGTGGATGACACATGGTCTGTTAGAGTTGTAAATCAGTTGTTTTTCGAGCATATTGCACAATGTATGTATGTCTTGGGCCAGCTGTTTGTATATATTGATGTTAGTATTTGTTAAAAAAATGAATAATAAAAAAGAAGAGAAAAAAAGAAAGAAAGAAAAAAAGTTGCAAAATCAGAAAAAATAAAAAAGAGTCAGTGTTTAAAGTAAGTTTTGGTTGTAAATAATAGGCGGTAGTAGTTGATTGTTTGTTTAGTTTGAATAAATTATGCTTCATCCACTATAAGTAACTAAATAAATCATATTCCACACCTGAACCTAAGCCACGACGAAACCTTAGTCCTATTCTTTATGCAACCGGTGGTTAATGGGTGGAGATATGACTTGTTTGCAAGATTATTACATTGTATTCATACTCGGTATAGAGGACAGAAAGATACTAGCACACTTCTTGCTGGTCCAGATATTAATCCGAAAGGAAAGATATTGTATTAAGGGGGGGGGGGGTGTTTGAACATGTGTGACTTAACCAGAAACAAAGTACACTCGTTTGGACGGTTTCATAGTTTTAAATGCATTACTAAATTATTTGTTCGTCTATAAATCATGTGTATACATGTGTTATTTTATATATTTTAATTGTTTATATATAGCGAATACGATTACTTTGAATTCTTTTATGATTGTAGGTGTTCGGAGTTTAAATGAGCTAATTAAGAGTCACCCAGATGAAGATTAAGCGAGTCTCAAGAAGACGGAAACATAGGGAAACATATATGGATGTTTAAGAAGGATTTGGGAATGGTTTGGATGCGAAACCCAAATCCGAAGCGAAACTGAACAAAACGGGCTACCAGGAAAGTGTCTTTTAGTAAAATGGGCATATATCGGCCTAGAATATCAGTTACGAAACCCATAATATATGAATTTCAGGTTTCTCAACCAGGAAAATCTGAATATGAGGTTATGTTAGTTCTTGCGACGCGAACTGATGGTGAAAAACCTTTCGCGCTACGCGAATGGGCTTAAAAACGGGAAAAAGAACCCTAACTTGATATAATCAGTTTTGAGCCCCAATTCGTCATATCCTTCATTCCAGCAGTCAAGTACAAGCCCTAGGACGATTTTGCATCATCCCGGAGCCCTCGGTTCGTCAGATCATCACATGCTTTCATCCTTTCTTCATCAGATAAGCGAATCTTTCGTGATGCCAATGTCAGGCTAAATCCATTGTATTCACTTTAGGCCAGGGTTTTGTGTAATTGACTATGATCAGATTCTTTATGCTTAATTGATTATTAACTTGATTGAGTTTTGCTATTTGATCTTGCGTACTTTGTTAATTGATTGTTCAAAAAGTTATTGTTTTTTTTTATTATCAAACCTTGCATCACTTATCTGGTTGGGTTCATCTACATAAGGGTTAGCCCTTGTGTCATTGAACTAGTAATCGTTAGTCAAATTGCAACTTAATTGGTGTTCATAATATAAAACTGGTAATTGGGTAGATCGGGTTCACTTGTGTTAACAATTCGTTTAGGGTATCGTTTGCCATAATAATTCAACTATTAGTTCTAATAATTATTGTGCATTCAATTTATCTGAATTTGAGATTAGTTGGTCACCATTTACTTGAACCTAAAGTGAATCATTTCCCCATAATTGTTTACAGTTAATTAAAAGTAATCGTGTGTTTTTAAATCATCTTTATAAACCGCTTGACATCAAGTGTCCGCTTAGAATAATAATTAGTCATGTGTCTTAGTACTTTCTATTGATTCCATGTGAAGACGACCTTACTTACCCGTACTTGTTATAGGTGTTTAAGTTAATAAAATACTTGTTTTTTATTAGAGCACGGTATCTATATCACCCGGGTATTCTGAATCTTATGTCTGATTTTCCATCTTCTTTCTCTATTTGATTGTTTATTTCTACATCATTTATTTGTCATGTAAAGCAGTTCATCACGAGATGGCATGGTGCCAGTGTAACATCCATTAATTTGAAGTCTTGAATAATAAATAAAGAATTATTTATTGAGGAATAAATTATGTAATATAATATGTGCTTAATAAGATGATGGGTGTGCTCATGCGATTATTAGTATAAATAACCATGCTAAAACCATAATAATCCTTTCATCACCCATTCCCTATAATCTTCACCACCAAATACACGCCCTTAAGAACTCTTTCAAGAAAACCAAGCATCAAAGGCTAAAATCCAACATTAGGAAGAAGATCCATCAAGAAGCTAGATCTCTATCTCCTTAACCTGATTTAGATATAGCGTATGAAAAGGTAAGAAACATGGATTAAAGGTTAAGATTCATACTGTGCAGAAAGAGGTGTTACCTGACCATATATAAGTTTGTTAGCTACAAACTTGATGGTAGTAGCATTGACTACATCAATTCAAGAAAGACAATTATATATGGATTTAAAACTTGTATAAGCTACCCTTTCTATTTTATCTAAATTTTGAATAACTTTATCACATAGTGTTAATTAAGGTTCGAATATGCGATGATGGCTGTTGTGTAACGGTGCTCAGTGTTCTGTGTGTGGAGAGGGCTAGGTAATGAAAATCGTTAAAAATAGTACGGCTGAAAGTGGGAATCTAACCCCTAGTGATTACCACTAGACCAGTTGCAATTTGTGTATGGTTCACTCACAATTTTTACGTGGCTTCACTCTCATATTTTATATATGCTATCTATATAAAATTCAAAATTCAGTGGGTTCCCGTGAACCCGCACCCGTGTACGTAATAAATATCTCAAAAGAAAATTAAACAAGCTAATAAAAAGCAAACGAAAAGAAGTATCAATGATTAGTCAGACTCCAAAAGGTAATAACTGTAGCAAATGAAAATATATGAATTTTGTATATGTATTTTATAAATATACAAATCTTGTAACACTGATGTGTAAAACATACTTGACATACCTAAAAATGCATAATATATGTTTACATTAGAACAAGAAACAATGAATAGAAGTGTACGACTTCTATGATTCACACCATAATAACAGAAACCCAATACTAATACTAGAATTGCACAAACTTTAACAACGTTTTACTTATGCATAATAAATCTATAAGCATTACAAACTAGGAGGTGAGTTACATGCGTTCTATCTCATTTGGAAGTTCAAAGTACTAAGGAAGAATGCATAAAGAAAAGAAAAAAACACACAAAAGCCAACAAGAACCGCAGCAACAGGACCCATGAAATCCAATTCGAAACCATAGTAGTCTTTGATAAAACCTGACATGGTTGGGTTAGGGGTTTGTCCAAGCACAATGATTTCATGATTCGCGTCATGATATTGTGAAACAATGCACCCGTACACAGTCCACGCCATTGGGCAGATCCAGTAGTACCAGATCCACCATCCAGGAATTTTCTGAAGTTTAATAAGTCAATGTTAGTCATATAAAGATTCTTTCTAAAGCATTTTTTTTTCTTTTTGTAATAAAGAGCTTAGAAAGATGTAGTTCAGTTCTTACGGGTCGTGGTATATAAAATCCCGAGAAGGTATTGAAAAGTAGATAAAACCCGGAAGCGAATATAGCTGCTCCTTGCTCATTTGGTGTAATGGAAACGGTCATCATTCCAAAGTAAGTGAAGTAGAGAAATGAAAAGAAGTTGATGAAGAAAAACCAGAAGAATTTATCTGCTTTCCATTCGAATGACACCATGGAATACACAATTACACAGTAGTATGTTGCTTGTAGTAATACATATGGTATCTCCACAATTACCTTAACCCCAATTCAATGATAATTAAATTCATTAAAAGTTTCTGCGTATGTAAATAAATATTCATTTTAGAAATAAAACCAACCTGTGCCATGGCGTAAGGTAAAGAAGAGTACATCCCAGCTGCTCTTTCTCGATAAAAGACGGTTCTTTCTGTAGCAACAACTGGCTGCACGGTTTGGCAATTGTCAATACCAACGAAAAATACAGCCACATACATGGCACCAATTACTGTTTTCAAATCATCACCGCTAGACCTGAAATTGTGTAATCAACAATCATGAAAGGAAACCGTGCTACTTTATATTCTTACAAACTATAAATCAAAATTCAAGTGACGCTTTACTTTTGATTGCCAATTTTCCAAAATATGGTCCCAACAACGAGTGCACAAAGCAAGGTGAAGCAGAAACGAACAAGGTTATAATCAGGGTTTTTCCAGTAACTCCGCCACATTTTCCACAAGCACGACTTGAACTGTCCCCATGTAGATTGAGCATATTGGGTTTCAAAGTGAAGATCTACGGCTCCGGGAGAGGGTACACTTAATTCCTTCACCAAAGCCTTGTTCCTCCTTAAGTATCATATACATTAACAATTATTTAATTAAAACAAATGAGACTTTTTAATTTGTTTGATTATATCTAAATGACGTACTGATGCAAAGCCGACGTAGTGAAATATTCAGCAAAATCAATACCAAGTCGCATCTCTGCAGCGCTTGAGCTCACTTCCAACATCCATGTTGCGGGATTGTACTTCTCGGGTATCTTTGGGACCCCATTAATTGCCTGATAATATTAAAAGAATAAAACTATTACGTACTAACATCCTTGTTTCTTTATATATATATTGTGAAAGATAAATTACTACCTCAAAATACTCAATAATTTGTTGAGAATGTCTGCCAAGGGGACCTGAATAGATAACTTGACCTCCTCTTTTCAGTAATAACAACTCATCAAAGGATTCAAAGATATCAATGCTAGGTTGGTGAATTGTACAAACCACAGTTCTTCCTGTGTCAACAGTATTTCTTACAGCTCTCATTACAATGGCTGCTGCTCTTGCATCAAGCCCAGAAGTTGGTTCATCCATGAAAATAATTGAAGGATTGGCAACAAGCTCAACTGCAATTGTAAGCCTTTTTCTTTGTTCTGTTGATAAACCGCTAACTCCCGGAAGTCCCACTATTGCATCCTTGATATTTTCAAGTTCAACCAGCTCCATCACTTCATTCACAAAAATCTGAAAACATAAAAGCAAAAGTATTGTTAATGATTCTTGGCATGACTTTGATTATTTAATAATAACAACTGTATATGTTACCATTTTGTCATCCTTGCTAACTTCTTTAGAGAGACGTAGGAAAGCTGAGTAGATCAAAGACTCTAGAACGGTGACTGTGGGAGAGTGTATATCAGTTTGTTCACAATATCCAGAAATTCTAGCAAATGTTTCTTGCTTCTTTGGGAATCCAGATATTCTAATATCTCCCTCAATATAACCACCTGTTTTTCGTCCTGCTAAGACGTCCATTAAAGTGGTTTTTCCAGCACCACTTACTCCCATCAATGCAGTTAGCACTCCAGGTCTAAAAGCACCAGTTACGTCACGTAGCAACTGCAACCTATTTTCAGCCACACTTTCTCTCATTTCCTGTATCAAATAATAATCAAAAATCTTAACCCATGAAAATATATGAAAAACTCAAAACACTACAGAGAACTTAAGGATCTTACACTAGGCATATCAACATAATAATTCATGTTATCGAACGACATTGCGAGTGGAGTAAATGGAAGAACCATCCCTTTCTTAGATGCACCGTTAGTACTAGAAATGGAAGAACGAATCTTGTGCATTTTCTTATTTCCCTCTACAATATTTAATAACAGTTAGAATAAGGTAATGATTTTTGTGCATGTATACTAAAAGTATAATACTTGTAATTTTCTAGAACTCAGATTACATACTTGAACTATCTTCTTCAATAGCATGCCCATCCATGGCCGCAGCTTCTGCCTTGGAGATTATTGCTTGTGGTTTACCAGGGGCTGGTTAATAAATAAAACAATCACCAAAGTTTAGTTATAGAAAAGACATCTTAAAACATCAACTAACTTACGCTGTAAATACATAAGGGACATCGTGAATAGGATATTGAAAAGAACTGTAAAACCAACAAGAGCACCAACACCAATCCAGTATGAGCTTTCTGAAGTTGGGACATCCATATTCTTTAACACAGCAAACCCTAAATTTGTTGTATTGTCGGTACTCTATGACAAAAAAAAAAGAGTTAAAAACGAATATATTCTTATTTTGCAATTGCTTATAATATTTTAGTCTAAAGTTAAGGACATACTCTTTTACTAGTCCATCTAGAGTCAAGGAACTCATTAATGGTGATGCATTTGAACATATACGACAAGGGTGACAGCCAATAAGCCCATTCCCACCCTTTTGGAATTTTGGTTTTAGGTAGAATGAAACCACCCAACATAAATACAAGCAGAAGCATCACAGCTCCACCCGTGTTGGCCCTATTCATCGTCTTACAAATTCCCGCAATCAACTTAAACAATCCTGCTGCCAAATTTTGGATCACAAAAACCAGTAGCACATGCTTGAGGAACCTGAAGATGCAATATATTCCATTAGCATGCAGTGTTGAAAAATGTACAATAAAAAAACAAAAAAAAAAGAAGCAAAAACTAGTGACCTGCCAGCATCAGGGGCAAGATCAACACCCCAGTAGAGAATAACTGTCCACATAATACTTTCAATCATAGATATGGGAATTCGAAGCAAGAAAGTTGGTAATGTGAAGACCCATGGAGGGTGGAACAAGAGGTCTCGTTGTTTGTAAACAACAGGAAGTCTCATGATAGTGAATGCCACATCCACAAGCCCATTAAACATGTTAACAAGCATACTGTTTAAAAGGGCACCTATGTAAATGGCCCCGTCTATTTCGTTCCTATGGTGCATTGTGGTCCTGAGATACAAAGTTGTGCAAATAAATGATACAAAGATGATCTGTACAGTTCTGAAAACATATATGGGAGCGTTTCTTTTCATCAGCAATATTTCTTTATCCCATGAAGCCTTAAGAAGATCGATTTTGGGTACCAAGTATTTCTTATACACTAAAGCAGCCTTGTGACTTTGACTCCTGTCAAATGGGACTGATAACTCACGTTGCAGCTTATCCCCTACATGAAAGCTCTTAAACCGTTGACTAAATTCACTCACTGGGATGTATCTGTATGCTCTGTTTCTATCTGCCCAATACTGCTCTTGGTCCTTTTTAGATGTCACCTACCATCACCATTAAAAAACTTAAGCATTTTTTGATCAATATTAACATGTACTACGAAAAAATAACCAAATCAAGCAAATTTTAGTTTTTACCTCTTGTAAGAAGTCAGCAGTACCCTTTCTTTCTGGACATTTGAATCCACAACTCTCAAAAAATTCAACGACATGTTCTTGCGGGCCATGGTACACGATCTGGCCCTCAGATAGTAGGATGATATCATCAAAAAGATCATAGGTCTCGGGGGCAGGTTGTAGTAGGGACATGAAGATTGTTGAGTCTGTCAGATGTGCTACTTGTTGCATGCATTTTACGATCTGAAATGTAGTGGAGCTGTCTAGACCGGTTGATATTTCATCCATAAACAGTGTTTTTGCCGGACCAACAAGCATTTCTCCTGTGGTTAGACGCTTCTTTTGTCCTCCAGAGATACCTCGTCTCATTTGGTCTCCAACATAGGTGTCACAACATATATCAAGCCCCAAAATCTGGTTTTAGGTGTAAAAACATGTTAATATTTTGATTTTGTAAAGGTTGCTATTGTAAACTTGAAAGAGTACTCTTACTCTAAGAGTGTAGTAAGTGATCAAACTACTTTGATCTCCTTCGAGGGCAGTTGCCTTCATGAAAAGGTCAACTTCAGCTTCTGGAAAGATCCCTGCTTCTTTTTCTCTTCTTGCAAGCTCAGTTAACAATTCTGTATTTCATTGTTTAATTATAAATAATATGCCTTTGTTTTAACTTTAGCACAGTGGTTCGATCCTGACAATAAAGTTCAGTGAAGTAAAATAAAGTTATACCTAAACGAGATCCAACTCCTTGGCATCTTGCTGAGAAATCTAAAGTTTCCTTGACGGTCATTTCTCCAACGTGTAAATCTTGTTGGCTAATGTAAGCTGAAGTCTTTCGAGGTTCAAATTCATTAAGCTTATGACCGTTATAAGTTATCTCCCCATCAATTTTTAAATTAGGATCCAGCCTACCCGCCAAAGCCAACAGAAGTGTTGTCTTACCAGAGGATGGTGGCCCCAAAAGAAGTGTCATTCTGTAGCATTACAAATCCAAGTAAAAAACTTGTTTAAATCTTGAAAAAAAAAAAATTAAGATCGAGAAGAGTAGTTTGATCTTTAAGACTAAAACAGACCTTCCTGGTTTGATAATCCCCGATGTATCTTTGAGAATGCGAAGTTTTGCTTTTTGACCAAAACTGATGCCAACAGAAGCTAGAACGGATTCAACAATATTTCTTGTAGAATTTATCAACGTCGGAAGTGCTCTTTCTCCTACGTGACAATCAGCTTCTACGGACAAATTTTGAAAACGAACTTCAACTGTAGGAAGGGAGATTCCGACCCTGAAATTATTTAATGCAATAATATTTTTATTAGTAATTAGGTATCGCTTGAACAATTCCAAAATTTAATTAAGAATGGTTAATTGTAGGCTTCTAGTTATTAATTGATGTTGGAGTATTACATGATCTTTACGGTTTGAATTTTAGATTTAATTATTGTTAGGTGGGTTAATTTATGTTCATGTTATCTATTCGTTAGTCATTATTTGGAACTCCATAAGTATTAAAAGTTTATGTTAAATAAAGATAATGAATCTTATGAATTATCTAATAATTTGGTACAGACTCCTGGCTATCAAATGGTTGTTTGTGAAAGAGTTATGTTTGTTAAAAGACCGAGGCAATGATGGAGTCTATCTTGACCCTCGCGATTTCAAGATCAAGTGGCTCCAACAGGAGATCCGACATCTTCAGTTCCAACCGAAGACGCGCAACAAGGAAACCGAGGCGAGTTCCATCGTCTGGGATAAAGGTGATGACGGATAAGTGTTAGGAAAAAAATAAAGAGAAGTCAAGGATCAGTATATAATTAACATCATTCCTTTTATTGAGGGCGGTTGAACTTATGAAACACCTGCCGGACCTGAGGGACCCCCAAAGTGAGCTCCTTTTGTTGCGCTCGTGCATTGGGGTTGCTAAGTTAGTGTTTGGGCTCCGGACCTGTCAACCTGAACATGTCAAAGAGGTTGTGTCCATCTTTGATGCGGGCATGCGGGGGGCAATTGAAGATATTGTTGTGTGTGGAGGACCGCATTTTGGGACTCAGTGGAGGTTGGCTTCCTTCCCTATGCGTTGCGGAGGCTTAGGAATTTTCCCGGCTGAGGATGTCTTCGCATATGCCTTTGTGGCTTCCAGGTCTCAGTCATGGAAATTGCAAGACCACGTCATGCGAAACGCTGGTGTTATGGGGGTAGATCATAACTACTCTTTTGCACTTGGTAATATTGGAACAACTCTCCCGGACCTTGATATAGGCGGTTTTACTGATAAGGAGACCGCCCCCAAGAAACCTCAACAAACCTTGGCGAGTGCTCTTTATGGTAAACACGTACATGATTTGGAGGAGCGATTCGATATGACCCCGAGACAAAAGGCAGTTTTAGCTTGTCTCAAGGGGGCTCATGCCCAGGATTTTTGACTGTTGTGCCCATTGAAGGTCTTGGGCAACGGATGTCGGCAGTTGAATACAGAGTCATCATTAAATACCGGCTTATGATTACTCTTTTCCCTCCAGATGAATCATGCCCCATTTGTAAAAAAGCTTGTTTGGATAGATTTGGTGAGCATGCCCTCCACTGTATGGAATTGCCGGGATTCAAGTATCGTCATGACTGGGTTAGAGATGTCTTATAGGATGTGCTTAGACGTGCCGGGATCTCAGCCAAGAAAGAGACGCTTGTTAACTTTTTGACTGATCCGCGAGAGGGAAGATCTACCCTGCGTACCGCGGATGTTCTTGTGTTTAGCTGGGTAGGGGGTAAGCATACGTGTGTTGACCTCACTGGGGTGTCCCCATTGGTGGGGCTGAGAGACAGTGGCTTCGTACCGAGACAAGCGGTTTTGAGAGCAGAGTCTAGGAAGGTTGCTAAGCATGAGACATCGTGTTTGGAGAATCAGCACGTGTTCATTCCATTTGCCTTCGACACTTTTGGATCCCTAGCTCCCGAGGAGGTTCGCTTCTTGGAGCGGGTGCAGAAGGTGGTCCACAGTGACTCGCAGAGCCCGAGGAACCAAGGATTTATATTTAGTAGAATAGGCTTTGCGATTCAAAAGAGGATAGCGGCGCAGCTTGTTGCTCGCTTACCCATTATCCAGATGTAGCCCGGTTTGTCTTATATATAAAAGGATTGACAGCCAAGATAGAGCCGTTTGAGGGAATCAATCAAGGATTCACATCCTTTATTTATTTATACATAGCCACTGTTAGCTCACAAAAAGTTTTTCTATTTATTTTGTACTTGTCTCTCTTTGTAAGACACAACAACAAACACTAACAATAAAAATCAACTCTGAATCCATTGTTTCTCTCTTGTTTTTGTGATTATCATAGTCATTAAGAAGAACATCCTTCTGGCCATTCCCACCTAGTTCCCCTATCTGATACATGAAGATGAATCGAGTCACCGTTAGAGATTACAAAACCAAAGAGCCAACGATCATGAGAAGTTTGTACAGTTCTCGTATTTGTTATGAAAGTCAGATTGAAGTGTTACGTACTATCGTTTTTAACTTCAGTTTTTTTTTCCTAAACATGGAATCTTCTAATAAATATGCAATTCGAAATAAGGAGATAGTGGACACGGTTTTTTAAAGCCTTTCATTTTTGATCGACTGCAAGTCCTGAAAAAGAGCAAAGGAGCTTATCCTTTTTCTCGGGTTGTCAATGATCTTTTTAACGTTCGCAATACTCGAGGGCGAGTCTTTTTCAAAGACAGGGAGAAGGATGTGGAGAGACCCAACAACCCAATAGACCTGGGCCATGTGAGCATACCCACAGCCGAGTGACGAACTATGGATCGAGCTGAACTATTTAAGACGGTCAAATCTGAAAGATAAAAATAAATGATCTAATGATATCTTTTACTCTCGTGGCTTTGTTGGTCATGACACAAAACTTTTAAGGTCAATTTTTTTTTCAAAGACAAATTTTTATCAGAGAGTATGGTGTGAAAGCATCTCATAATTTTTAAGTTTAATTTTAAATTTAATTCCGGTTTTCTTGTTGAGCTATTTTATGTTCTTGTTTATTTTTGTTTTAATTTATCTCTTTGTTAGTTATTATTCTAGAGCTCTACGAGTATATTACAGTTTTACGTGAAATAAAGATATTGAATTTTATAATTTAACCGGTTTTGTGTTTCATCTTTATGACATGATTTCGATTTTAACTCACCTTCATCATTCGTTTCAAGAAAAAGGTCACCATAAACAGCTTTCTTTCAATATTTTTCACTTAGTAACTTTTTAGTTGAGCAGCAGCCTAATTAGTTAGAGATGATAGAGAACTTTATGAAATTGTATTTGTTTTCATCTTAATTTATCTTAAATACAACTCAATACCTATTTACATGAAAACTTACTTGTCAACCCGATCTCTGAACTTTCTCAAAAAAATTTCGTTATCTTCCTCGGCAACTTTAAAAATCTTATCGATAAAGCCTTGTTGAGCCTTTGGATCGAGGTTTCGCACATCTAACAACATTTGTTCTGTAGTCATATGCGGCTGATCAGCGGCAATATAAGAGTTGAAGATGGTGGTTCGTAACCGGTTATAGGTAGGTAGTTTCTCCAAAGCAGCCCATCGTAAGGCCTCTTCGTCTTCCATTGAGTGACGGCTACGTCGCCCGTCATGGCTAGCACCACCACCGGGAGTAAACACATCTTCAATCCTCCAGCTCCCGGAGGCTTTGCTAAGACCTCTACTTATGCTTCTCCCCAAAGACTCCATTTTAGAATCTTCAATGTGTATCCCCTCAGGGTTATCTCTTGCTTAAATACAAGTTCTTGTTGTTGGAGTTGGACCGCCTTCCGTATGCTGTCAAATGAGTAATCGTTGTGTGTTTTTTTAAATGAGTAATCGTTGTTTAAGTTATGGTTTCATCATTCATGGTGCATTAATTAATAATGTGGAGATGCTAAAAACAAGTTTATTAAATACTAAATACATGCAAACTGATCTTTAGAACACTTTTAAGATGTCTAAATGATATTAAATTGTGATATTTTAATATCCTCGTGGGTGATATTTTAAAATTTTTCATTAAGTGGTAGTACACTCTTCATTATTAAAAACAATCCACATGTTACAAAAAAAATGAAATAAAAAGAAAAAAAATGATTTATTTAAGAATAATTAAGTTTTAAATTAATTAGCAATTTAAAATACATAAACATACATCCCGTAATTAAAAAATATTCATTTCCCGTCACTGGATCCTTCATTGTGTTGGTCGTCATGATCACGTCGTTTGTCGAAGGTTCTAGGCCCATCTCTGCGTGCTATACAATAATATTTTACTAATAATAGTTATTAAACAAACACGGGCCTGACTTAAAGAAATTAAAGGCAAGAACTCTTCAATACCATTCCTAGACATAAAGTAATCACGTACCATTCTTGTCTGATACTATGAAAATGTTACCAACCCCTTACTCAGAAGGGCGAAACACATAAAAATGAAATACATATATGGTATATATGAGTGCACATGGGAAAATTTTCACGTTAGCGGCCTGCGTTTTTTTATATACACTTAGCACAAGACACACCACTACACCATTAGAGGGATAACAAAAAACTGTACTTGATAAAAACTCCTCTCACAAGTCACAAGCCACACCCTATTAAATGATGTTTCTTTTTAATGAAAAATGCCATAACATATTTAATTTGTTGAAGGAACAACTGGTATAAGCCCGATCTTGCAATTACCTGATTGGACAGAACCTTTTGAAAAAAAATGTGTGTGTTTGGAGTGATTATGCAATCGGGGTTGTATTGGGTCAAAGAGTAAATAAGAAACTAGTAGTTATCAACGGCGCAAGCAAGACCCTCTTTGATGAAAAGTTGAACTATTCAACTACAGAGAAGAAGTTTCTTGTTGTCTATGTTTTAGACAAATTTCGGTCATACATTTGGGAAGTAAAGTAGTTGTGTATATTGGTCACAGTGCAGTGCGCTATTTGATGGATAAAAAGGATGCCAAACCGAGGCGATGGATCCTACTACTACGGGAGTTTAATTTAGAGACCAGGAACAAGAAACATAAATAGATGGGCTCGACGGCAACATTGCCGATGTTAAAAGTATCGCAGGTTTGAATGAACATCTCAACGTGATTAAATGGGTCCTTGTGTGCTAGCACATGAAATTGGATGGAATACGTGGGAAGGAATCGACCGGTTCCCATTTGCGGCTCCCTAAGAGGAAGGTACGATGATGCTAGATCTGATGGTGATGGATGGCTTTCCATAGTCAACGACTATTCTCCTATCTGGCTAGTCTCCCATATCCCTAACGGAACTAAAGTGGAAGACAAAGTAGGAAAATAAGGAGAACTTACTAATGATTTGAGCGGGACCTCTCACGAAACTCTTTCTCTCGGGTTCGTCAAATCCTAGAAACTCAGGTGGTCCTAGAGTGCGAGTGCGTCACATAAACTAACTACAAATAAAAATTTAAAATAAAATTAACTTAAACTAAGTGAATAAATAGTAAATAAGGTACCAAAATTAACTAAACTATTTTAAACTAAAAATACCAATGATAATAATAATAACAACAACAAAACAAATAAAACAAGAAGCAAACAGGCAAATCCCTATCTCTAATCGTTCTCTAATCGCCTCAAACCGGTTCCCCGGTAACAGCGTCAAAAACTTAATTTGCGAAAATATATATATGAATCAATGCAGTTCGCAACTAAGCTTAAAAAATCAAACAACTCAAACTAGCTTCATGTCTTCATACAAACAGCAAGTGTATCGGTCACGTGTAACACAGACAAGGTAATCCGGATATGGAATTCAAGGACCTGTGAGGTGGCTCGGATACTAAACCCTAACTAAGTACTACCTAATAAAATACTTTTAATTTTAAATTTATTTTTAAACTAATTTAATCTAACTTAACTAACTGGACAAATAGAAAACTTAAGAGAACTTAACAAAGACTTAACGGAGTTTAACTAATATTGAGAAAATGAACCACTTAAGTAAGTTGAATGACAAGACTCAGGTGCTAACGAGTGTATGAAACCGGATTTTAAAGATGAAATAACATCGACAGAGCTAAGGCAACTAGGTCGCATGGTTAGTTTTAACAAAAAAAAAAAACTAAAGACGTCTAGATAGATTTTAAATTACGATTGTTTATATAAGTGCCCTAGTTACTTACCACTTGGTCCATGTCTAAGCCACAAACCCCTCTAAGGCTAGTAGGCATAACAATCCTAGGGAATAAGGGTAATTCAAAATGAAAGATAAAATAACTCACTTACAACTCAACGTATTTGACAGCTAGAAAACAGCATGTGGCCTCACAATGACTAACCAAATCAATTAAGCTAAGAGGATAAGTTAACCCCTAATGTCTTGGTTCAACTAAAAAGGGGATGAACATACTGATTTTAATAAATTTAAACACACAAACCCTATGATACGTCTACCAAACTCAGCCAACACACTCAGTATCGATTAAACATGCAATTAATGATAACATTAAACATATTCATGCAATAACCAATCACAAGGGGCTCACGCAAGTTTAAACTCATCTAGGGTAGCAGGTAAGGATGTGTTGCAAACCACATATGTTTTAACACCTGTTTTGTTAAAGAAATCGTGCTAAATAATATTCTTTATATGTCAAAAACATGTATTTACGGATTTTCGTATTTTCAGGTACCAATGCAAGGAAAGAATGGATTCTCGTGTTTTCAAAAATAGCGAGCTAAAATGAAGCGAAAATCGAGTTTACGGGTTTCGGCACAGATTTCGAGAGATTTATAATTAAAATAGTAACTAAAAAATAAAGATATATACCTCCCCCCCACGCCACATTGGGTGAATAATGGTTCCACGCGCGACGCGACACATTGTTGTCTCAGCAAAAACAAGGCCCCCGACTATTTTGTCGAGGGCGTGGCACGTAGGAGGAAGAAATGTCCCCAGCGTGGCGCTGGGGACCTTACTATCGGCTAAGAGTTGTTTCCACCCTATATAAACTGTTATGTGAACCCTAGACGCCATAACTTGTCACCAGATGAAAAACCTACTACCTTAGGACAATTTCAGAGGAGGAGAAGCAAGTTTTGACCGAAATTGAAGACCGAAGAAGAAACACCTACTACCTTTAGGGTTTTGTGTTTAATAATAACTTTCCACCATAAATTTTCGCTTTATGGTTATCTTCCCTAAATTATCAAACCAAATTCACGGTAATTCGGAAATTTCAAATTATTTATTTTTTTATTATTTTTAAATGTTTAGTTGGGGATCCACAGATACTATAACTATCCATTTTCTCAACCCGTTTTGGTTATGATGTTTTGTTGGAACTTTACCATCCGTGATGGTTCACGATATGCTCTAACTACCAATATTTAATTTCGTTAATTCATTATTTAGTTGAATCAATTAAAATGCTATGGAGAGCACATGGGTTGTCCAACTAAATTGTTTTGATAATTCGTTAATTTGTTCGGCATTTAAAATGTCATGGAACGCTCATGGGAGGCCCAACTCACAAATTGATGTTATGTTATTTTAATTTGGTCATTTAAAATGTCATGAAATGCTCATAGGAGGCCTAATTCATAAATTTTATGTAGCTTATTTAGTTGGGACAATAAATTGACATGCAAGGCTCATGGAAAGCCCAACCCACCGAGGTAAAATTCATGTATCCACTTATTTACTTGATTTCATTTAATCAAAATTTCAGTACTTGATTTATTCACTTTACTTTAATCAAAGTATTTTAATTCACACGATTCGACACAATCCTCCACACATTTATCACAATTTATTTAAAACAGTTACAATTTTGTTGTATTATTTATTTAAGTGTCTTCTCTCATTTATTTTATTGTTAAACTATCAAACATATTTTAATTTTCACCCTCAACTTTTAAGTTAAAACATTTAGTACTTCATGTTTTGGTTAATCTCGTGTTACTTCTCATGTTTCACAATTTACCTTCCATTTTATAAGTCTTTATTGTTGAAATTCAATTATTGAAATTTTATTATTAAATTGAATTTTTCATCATTTAAATTTTAATATCCACTATTAAATTAAGTAAATTAAATCTTCATTACTTAATTTAATTTTCATTGTTAAATTGAATTTTTCCTTCTCAATTGAATTTCCATGGCGATTCATGGATAAATCAATCACCCATTTCATTATTACCATTTTCACGATTATTGTTGAAAACCTGCGGTGGTTCGTGGGTACCTTAATGATCTATTTTCATTTTTATTAAATTCCATTGTTTAGTTAAAATTATACGGTGGTTTGTAGATATTTAAACGTCCTACTTTGATTTTTGTATATCTTGAGAATTTTGAATGTTTCGGTGATAACTTGGTTAGTTGTTGGAATAGTCATGGTGATTTGTGCATTTCTAACTCCGTGCTTTCTTATATTTTATTATATTATTTCACAATCCATTTTTATCTTCATTTTTAATTTAATATTCGTTATTTATTTAAACCTCCATGAAAAACCATGGATAATTCAATTTATTATTTCATATTATTTATAACAATTTTCTTGAAATAGAAAGATTCCTCGTAATTCGTGGATACTCTAATAACCCACTTTATATTATATTTAAATATTAAAGATTTATTTGGATACGAGGACATTCGCTTCTCCAATTTAATCTCTTAACAATTTATTCGAATACATAAATTTTCGTGTTTCCATTAATGTTTCAATTATTATTTACCATTTATTATAATACTTTAATCTTGTAATTTGAATTTATCTCATTTCAAATTCACAACTTGTAATTCTATAATTTCATAAAAAATTTTCTCTTTAAATTTCATAAGTTTCTCATCTAACCAAACTCGATTCATCAAAATCTTTGTTAACCTTGTTCAAATTTATACTCTTGATCTTAAGAATTTCATTTATAATGTTTGCAATAATTTAATATTTCATATGTTATTATTCATTTTAACATTTGTTATTTATTAAACTATTAATTTAATCATTCACTTAATTTTTTTTGTTGATATTCTTTTTATACATTTATAAAAAATCTTGTTGCTATTTTCTGTTATACTTATATAAAAAATCTTGTTGCTATCCTCGTTAATCACAATCAATTTTCTCATAAACTCATTTAAAAATGTTACTCTCAACGTCTAAGATTTCATTTACTTACAATTTTAAGATTTTATACATTCATATCAAAAGTTGGGTCAACTTATTCTACAAATGTGAACAAAATGAGAACGATGAGAAGTATTTATAGTCACACAAAAAAACCCCTCAAAAAAAATTAAAAAAATAAATAAAAAATCATAACTCAATAATTAATAAAAAAAACGAAAAAAGTAAACACACAAGAATGTTTTCACCGTATTTATCGTTCTCATAAAAAAAACACAATGGTAAGTAAAATAAGTTGTGTCGTTTTGTTTGTCATTGTGTTTTGTGTTTATTTCGTCATTGATTGTGTCTTTTTTCTTTGACATTGTGTCTTTTTTTTTCTATATATTGTGTTATATTACTCAACATTGTGCTATATTTTGTTCGGCATTGTGTTAAATTTGGCGATCTATTGTGTCTTTTTTTAGTTATAATCGTGTCTTTCGTTCATTTTCGTCATTATGTATTTGATATTGGCATTGTGTCTTTTCGTCAAATTTTTTTTATTTTTTGTATTTTTTTTAATTTGAACGGAAATGATGGCGGAAATATTTTAGTTTTTAATTTTTTTTAAATTTTTATTTATATTTTGAATTATGATTTTTTTTATTATTTTTTTGAATTTATTTTTAAGGGGTTTTTTTGTGTGATCATAAATCCTTCTCATACCTCTCATTTTTGTCTCCCTTTGTATTTTAACTTTACCCATATAAAAATAATAAACAATACAAAAAAGTTAAAAAAATTCAATGTTTTTATTAAACAAACTCAAAAGTTTATTTCATTATTTTAATTCAAATATTTCATACATTTATAATCTTCTAATGTTACCTTTAAGACTAATTTAAACTTTTACTTTCTCACAAAGTTAGGTCTTTAAAGCATTTTTGTAACACACACGATGGGACGAATTATGTGGACCATCTGACGATATAAGTAATTATGGGTCAACACATAATTATCAAAGTCCTCGCTTAGAAATCATAATACATACAGCCGTGTGTCATTATCTAGAACCGATAGTAGTTTTGAGTAACAGTACATATGTAAAGATGATAGGGATATGGTGGATACGTCGCTGGTACATGCTATATATAGAGTCCTTATAGAATTTTCATTTGGAGCGTTGCTCTAAATATTCGAAATTCCATGATATGTTAAATTTAAAATTTTATTTTAAAAAGTTTTTCCTTAAAACTTAATTATTTTTTACACTATTTTTGTTTTTAGTTTTCCTTAATTCGGGACGAAATTCCCAAAAGTATGGAAGACTGTAACATCTCAGATTTTTTGTATTTGAATTCGTTTATGTTTAACCTGACTCGGAATGTAATTCAGATCTTTCAAATTATTTTCATCTTGTATTTATTAATGTTTAACTTGGTTTAACTTATTTTATATTCTCATAACTTTCAAACATGTCAAACAATGCTTTGAAACCATTTAATCACTTAAAATGGCTAAAAAATGCATTTTTCAAACTACATGGACTAAATATGACATTTGAAAAAAGTCTGATAGAACCCAACTCCCCGCGCAACGTGAGGGATTTCCATAAGTTGGCCGCGTAGCGCAACCGATGATCAGATGAGTTTTGGATATTTTTGGTCCGTTTATCCTTCTTTAAATGACCCCAAATCTCAAAATTTGATTTCCAAGATAACTAATTGTAAAGTGTCTATGTTCATTTCTTGTTGATCAAACCGAAATATTGGACTTAATAGACTTGATTTAGTCATCAGTATGTTATTCATTTTCCTAATCGAGTTAATTTCTTATTTAACAAGTCCTACCTCTGCATATTTACTCAAAATACATCCTAAAACCCTAAATCATCACTGCAAAATTAGCCTCCATTGTTCTCCTAGTCTCCTCCTTCGGTGTTTCGTGTTTCTTCAAGTTTTGCCTTCTGGTTTGACTTTCAAGTTCCAAGATCGTTGACTTTGAATTTCTCCTAGTTCTAATCCTCATTTGGGTAATTTGTCTTCTGCATTTTCGTCGGTTATTATCTCGTAGCCCTCAATTAATTTCTTAGATTGAGGGAGTCTTAGTGGTCAATTTGATCCCGGCACGTTAAGGACATTATAGTCAAATATAATTGACTTACTGATTTCTCTACTTTTTGGTCAGAACTAGCATTCAGGCCATAAGACTTTTTTGTTCACCATAAAATTTTGAGTGTACTGGTCAGAACCCAACTCCCAACTTGAAGTTCGGATTCTAAAAAGTACCAGCTCGTTTAAATCTTTAAAATCTCATAACTTGAGTTCCGGATACCCGTTTAATCTGATTTCAATTGAAATGTTCTTTTTTTATTTATTTATAGTTTACTGTCAGATCAGTTAGCTCGATTAAGGCTCATGACTTGTTTAATATCTTTATTTTATGGTTTATCTCGCCTAATTAATAAGGTGAGCAATCGCTCCCCTATTTTACATATTTTAAACCTTTTGGGGACCTTATGCGTACCTTACAATACATTATGTATCTTAATGCATCACTAGCAGATCTCAAATATTGTGTTGTTAATCAACTGAATGCTTATATGTTAGTTGCTTACTTGTTCAATTGTTTATTTATCGTATTCAGAGAGGTACACCATAATCACATTAAAGTATGATCATATTCGTATTTGTTTTGTCATAGTAGCCAAAGCCTGATTAACTAGGCAATAGTCAACTGACAATAATTATTTGCTTATAATTTAATTATTGATACTCATGATATTGATTTGCATATTTCATATATAAAACATTTATTATCAAAATCAGGTGATTATTACTCAACAAGTGTAGTTGACAAGCCTATTTTTACGCATATTGCAGGATGTTTATCTTGAGTGGTTGAAGTTATTGAAGCACTTAGTTTATTTGGCTTTTAGGTTATTATAATAAACCAGAGTGTTTGACTTATTCGATTATTTGTAATTTAATTGAATACTTTGTACTTGATTTGAATTTAAATAAATAAATTAGATATTGTCACTAATATCGTATGTTAGTGCCTTGTGAGCTTTGAATCAACAGTCCGTGCTCCGGCATTTCACCGTAGGTTGGAGTGTGACATGTTTCTAGACCACCTTGTGTACTTAGGTCCATCGAGATAGTGAAACCGATTGGTTATCTATTTTTTAGTGTAATTAGTCGATGATGGTATACCAACAGATGAACTAATAAGCCGGTGAGTTTACACGACCATGGTTTCCTCTTAGGTGACACCCGGAGAGTGATCATGGATCCATTTGTTTTCCTAGAGTATCGTATCATTCGATCTCGGTTCCCGTAGCAATTTACCATATCCGATAAAAGCCTGAGCCACACAATTCAGATTCTTTGCCTAGGTAACCACTTCCCATATCTGTAGTCGTCTAACTCTTTAAGTTTAATTTTGTTTGCCCTAGTTTAAATTAGTTTAACTAATTAAGTAGTTTAAACAAAACTTAGTTTTTAATTAAATATATTAAAATCCAAAAGGTTACATCCATGATTTTTACTTCATTTAGCTCCTTGATTGAACGTTGTGTTCCTAAGTTTCACTTAAGGAAAGGAAAGGGAGGGAAAGAATGGGAAGGTTGTGTTCCCGAGTTTCATTTAAGGGAAGGAATGAGGTGTGTTCGCGAGTTTCATTAAAGAAAAAAATGGAGGGAAAGAGAAGAGAAAATTGGTGACAAGGATAACAAGGGCACAAGCTCATTATTGTTTTTTGTTAACTAAGCCTTTAGACTTATAAATGCCCCTGCTATGTAATTGTAATTTTTGCACCTAATCAATTAAATAATCTAGTTGCACCCCATGGATGTAAGTCCTCCATTGGGACCGAACAACGTAAAATTCTTGTGTCATGTTTATCATTTATATATTTGGTTTTCCGCCTGTATAATTGTGTGCACGTGCTCGTTTGTGTATTGTTTCCGTTGCGCCGCGTTGTTCCTAACAAGGGGGGATTGATTTTCTTCCAAGATGGAAGAAACTGGAAGGAAGGAAAGAGAGGGGAAAGGAAGAGAAGATAAAGAAAATGAAAGACCTCCCTTTCCTTTCTCTCGTTAAGTGAAATCAAGAACACATTAGTCTTCAATAGAAACTACAAAATCGATTTAACACTTTAGAATTGTCATGGACTCATGATAGTTGGGGCATTTCGTCTTTTCCATCCTCGAAATTTATGGTGCAATAGGGAAGGAACAATTTGTACATTTCACGCAGGTTTAGATGTTCCAACTAATTTATTTCATTTTTTATGCGAACCTATTTTGGTAATTTATTTTTCACCTTTACTTTTAATTAATTTCGAATGGTGTGAGTATACTTCGAGTGTTTAATCGTGATGAATGTTGGCATCGATTGATTACATCTTAAGTATCGGTCCACTGGCATTGAATTTTCTTTTATTTGATAAAGTCTCTTCATCGTCTTGAAACGGCGGATGTCAGGTAACATGTAGACCATGTCATATTTTGTCTGATGACTTGGACAATTACCAGGTGTTCTATCATTTCAAATGACGGATCTGATATTTTTTATTCATGTCAAGAAGACACCTGCCATTTCAATGAGAAAATGTATTTTTAAAATAAAAAACAACTTTCTTAAATTAAAACTTTTAATTTTTAAATAATGTTATTTTGAAAATAATAAAAATAAAAAGTAGTGTTGTTAATCAGTCAGTCAAGTACATAGTACATTCATTATTCACATATGTCATTGGAAATGGAGGATGTCAAGAAGACATGTCATTTCAATTGGCAAATGTCTATCAAAATGCATTTTGACATATAGGGGTAGCCTACGTTGGGACCTGTGACCTGCCAGTCAAATTGGCGGATCACAGGAAAGGACATTAATGGCGGAACACGAATAAAAAGTATCAGATCCGCCATTTGAAATGGCGGAACACCCGGTAATTGTCTAACTCACTAGACAAAATCCGTCAATCTGACATGGTCTACATTTTACTTGACATCCGCCATTTCAATTGACGGATCTCCTATAAACCATTAGCAACTTTTCTCTCTCCTAGAAATCATTTCACACCAACATAATTCCCTATTTTGTTCCAAGAGCATTCTCTGCAGCTCCTCTAAAAGTCTTGTGAGAGAAATCTCTAAAAATTTTTAGAGAATGGTAAGTTGTGAGTAGAGAAAAGAGAAAATTTAAAGAGATGAGTAAATTTGAAGGAACATTGTTTATCCTCTATTTATTTTTTTAATATATTTGATAATGGTTGTGAGTGGATGAGAGATAAAAAATAATAATAAAGATGTAAAAAAGTATTATTTAATTGCATATAAGAAAGAAATTGTAGTGTTTTTTAGTGTAATTATATAGATAGAGATAAACAAGCTAATCTTTGGGCGATGATCTCTCTCTCAAGATCAACAAGGTAACCCCAATTCTGTTTTGGTTCACCCTGTCTCTACTTTACAAGCCTTGATTTACTCTTTCCAATATGATGTTGTTTATACAGTAATAGTGTAAGTAAGGTTGTCATCTTCAGGTTTGCTTCATTCTTTTTTCAGTTTTTATAATTTCCTTGCTGGATTCGGATTTAGGTGTAGAACCGTCGTTCGCAAAATTAAAGTATAATGATAATTTTATTAATATTGATTACAATACAAGTGCGGAAGAAAACAAAACAAATTTGCATAATTAAGAAAAGAAAAACAGTAATACAGAACTAACGAAAGTAACGTAAAATGGGAGTTGGCTGAGGATTTCTATTTAACATAGGTCCCTAAAACAGATTTCGGGCCACCCAGGTGAACCCGTCTGTCTCCCAGGATACAACAGTGCGTACTGTCGGGATTAACCTAGAACCCGAACTATACATGTACTAGAGTATACGAGACTTTAAACGAAACAAAACAATATCGAAATTGTGGTTAAACTAACTAAACTAGCTATTTATAGCAGGTATTGCATTTTTGTTGTGTCTCTCAAGTGTTGCCCAAACCTAGCTAGTGCCACCAAATAGTGGCGGATAAATAAATTTTCGTTATGGTGGGCACAAAATGAATTGGGTAAACAAAATGGGCCGGGTTAAAGAGATTAGTGCCGAGTCGACTAACTAATATGGAGAACTTTTGAAGCACATGAAAGAGTAAATTGGTCTTTTTATACACCACTCCTTCATAGTTATGTTACGTATTAATAAAATTGTTTTGCATGTACATATACATCAATTACATGACGCAATTAAATGGATCCGTTTGTTAATTATTGTCTCCTTACATGCTTTGCGAGTATTCATCAAATAAGAATTTATTGATTAAGCTCAGATTATCAAAATTTTTATTTTTAAGAATTCAACTGTTTTTCCATACTTTCTATTAGTATTTTGTTACACAATAATAATAATAATAATAATAATAATAATAATAGTAAATACATGAAAAATTAAAGTCTTGAGAATTTGGTCTAGTTGTAAGAGGTATGTCTTCCTTAGAAAAGACATATGTTTGATTTTTACTCGGGCTAGTTTAACGGATATCTGAGTTAAAGGATGAATCAGGGCAATAATCCTGGGTTCGAACCTGACAATAGGCAAGGGTCTCGGGATTTCACCTGGTTCCCACGTATCAGAGGTTACGATCTTACGACAGTTAAGAGGTGGACCTTGAACCTATCTAATTTTAACTAATAGAGACCATAGAGTAAACAAAATAAAACCAACCAAAATAATTCTAATGAAAAATAACGAATAAACTTGGCCTCAATTGTAGCCTTGTTGGTTGAGCTTTTGTGGCCGCCTGTTTCTCTTAAAAATAATTTAAAAAAAATAAATACTATAAAATGTAAAACATTAACACATATCCCTATAAGTTATTTCCTCTTCATCTTCCTTTAACCCATCCTTTGAAGTTCACGGCCGGCCGGAAAACCCATAAATTCATAATATTGACGGTAGGCACTAACCGATTTTTGACTCATCGTATACTAATGTGTACCTATAAACACCATATTCGGGTAGACGGACGGTGCCCACCGTCGTTAACCTCTAAATCCGCCCCTGCCACCAAATGTGTCTTGTTATACAAGAATATAATCTTGTGAGCCCTCCTCGTTATAAACCACTTCTTAGTTTTTCCTTTTATCAATGTGGGACAAACCCATTTTCATTTCACCAAAGTTCAAGTCTTAAACACATATTTTAGAGCATCGATATCACATTCATTTCTACTCTTGGACTCGTTATTAATTAGTGTACTAATTAATATTAGTAGTCCAAAAACTTTCCAACATTAGGATGTATGTATTGTTGTGGTTATTGATAGATTGATCATGACTCTGCATGTTGATTCATCCGCTTGCACGTCACTGAATCAGCTATATATATCAAGTCTAAAGTGCAGAACTCTCAGGTGATTAGTTCTTTTTTCTTTCTTTGTTAAATGCATTTGGTGATTTTCAATATTCCGAGACGAAGTTGAAATTATCAGTATTGAAGCGATTGACAACGAGGAGGGGTTTTAGGCTGCCGGATTTGTTTATGTGAGTTTGGTATGGGTTATGGGGTCACAATTCGGGCTGGAGTTGTTTGCGGGTCCATTGAAGTTGCAGTGCACTACTACGTTTCGGGTTGCTTGGCACAAACAGGAAGGTATTAATTGTTTTGAGATAATATAAATGAGAATTATATTCTTTATTGTTAAGATCCACTGTTTTTAAAAACCAAGTGGAAGTCATCACAATATTACCTTCCACTAAATTGTGTGGGGTTCAATACTTTGTCACCTAAAAAACAAATTGAGGTACTTTGGTGGAGTTAGATTAGACACGTAGAGGATTATATCACCCTGCAACTATTTCCAGAATTGATTACATCACCAACTCTTTACCGGTTCACATTGGCTTAAGTTTGCTTATACTTTGGATAGTAATGCTAAATGGTTATTTGATTTGTTGTTAACAGTTGCAGCAATATCTACCTGTTATACAAAGGCTTGATATACCTTCATTTGAAAGGTAATTTCATGGCGTTTCTGTAACAGTACTTTGATTTGTTGTTAACGCGACGTTTTCTTAACGCTCTGTTTTCAAAACGCAAAGTACGACGGTGTTAGTAACTCAGAAAATGAAGATGTTGCTCATAACCTTGCAAGAGGCCATTACAAAGTTTGAAATGAGATTGTTGGCATATGTTGTGATAGAGTAAGAGGAGTATTAGATAACGGCACCAGATTGCAAGAGTTTTTGACATATGTCGTTGACGGCACCAGATTGTTTGTATATTTCATGGCTAGGGTGTACCTACATAAATTACTCGCATTTTTTATCTTCAAGGAAAAAACGAAAGTTCAAAATTTTATTCACTCTAACAAGAAACAATGAAACAAAAATGTAGGATTGGTATGATTCAAACGTCTACAGTATAATTAATACAAAAAGGATAATAAAATTACATTACAAAATTAAACAAAGTTTTACTTCAGCATTAAAAAATGTATAAACATTACAAACATTGGAGTGGAGTTACAAGCTTTTATCTCATCTGGAAGTTCAAAGTCCTGAGGAAGAAGGCATAAAGCAAGGCGAAGAACGCGCAAAAACCGATAAGAACTCCAGCAATGGGACCCATGAAATCCAATTCAAAACCATAGCAGTCATTGATAAACTGTGATAAGGTTGGCCTAGGAACCTGTCCAGGCACAATGAGTAGGTTATTATCGTCATGATATTGTGAAACAATGCATCCGTACACAGTCCACGCCATTGGGCAGATCCAGTAGTACCAAATCCACCATCCGGGAATTTTCTGAAAAAACAAAGAATTAGCACAAGATGCTTTCTAACAAACACAAGCTTGTATATATATATATAAGAAAACACTTACGGGTCGTGGGATATAAAATCCGGAGAAGATGTTGAAAAGTAGATAAAACCCAGCAGCAAATATAGCAGCTACTTGCTCATTCGGTGTGATGGAAACAGTCATCATTCCAAAGTATGTGAAGTAGAGAAACGAAAAGAAGTTGAGGAAGAATGACCAGAAGAATTTATCTACTTTCCATTCGAATGACACAATGGAATACACGATTACGGAATAATATACCGTTTGAAGAAACACATATGGTATCTCCACAAACACCTGAATCCCAAATTCAATAGTAAGTTTCATTAGCATTTGTTAAAGTGTAAGTAACTATTTGTTTCGAAATAAAAACCGACCTGTGCCATGGCGTATGGTAATGAAGAGTACATCCCTGCTGCTCTTTCCCGATAAAAGACAGTTCTTTCTGTTGCAACAACTGGTTGCACGGTCTGGGAGTTGTTAATACCAACGAAAAATATAGCAGCATACATGGCGCCAATAACCGTGTTCAGATCAAGATTGGTATCCCTGGAAATATGTAAACAACAATCAGGAAATGAAATCTTATAAATTATAAATCAAGATTCAAACAAGATTTATTACTTTTTGTTTCCGATTTTCCAAAATACGGTCCCAACCATGATTGCACAAAGCAAGGTAAAGAAGAACCGAACAAGGTTATAATCGGGATTTCTCCAGTAACTCCACCACATTTCCATAAACAAGATGTGAATTGTCCCCATGTAGATTGAGCATATTGTGTTTCAAAGTGAAGATCTGTGGCTCCCGGGGGAGGTACACTTAATTCCTTCACCAAAGCCTTGTTCCTCCTGTAATTATCATGTTGATTAATAAATATTTTTGTAAGAGCATATTTGACACTTTTAGTTTTCATTGAGTTTATGTTATTGACTTACTGATGCAAAGATGACGCGGTGAAATGTTCAGCAAAATCAATACCAAGTCTCATCTCTGCGGCGCCTGAACTAACTTCCAACATCCATGTTGCAGGGTTGTATTTTTCAGTTATCTTCGGAACCCCATCAACCGCCTGATAATATGACAAACACAAAACAATTATTAACTTTATTGTGTTAGTTCTTTTTTAGTTATTGCAGAAGCTATATTATTACCTCAAAATAGTCAATAATCTGTTGAGAATGTCTGCCAAGTGGGCCTGAATAGATAACTTGACCTCCTCTTTTCAATAGTAACAACTCATCAAAGGATTCGAAGATATCAATGCTAGGTTGATGAATGGTACAAACCACTGTTCTTCCGGTTTCAACGGTGTTTCTGACTGCCCTCATAACAATGGCTGCTGCTCTTGCATCAAGCCCAGAAGTTGGTTCGTCCATGAAAATAATTGAAGGATTAGCAACAAGCACAACTGCAATTGTTAGCCTATTTCTTTGTTCTGTTGATAGACCGCTAACTGCTGGAAGTCCAACTATTGCATCCTTGATATTTTCTAGTTCAACTAGCTCCATCACTTCATTCACAAACAACTGAAAACATAAAAAGCTAAGTATTAGCATCATTGACATTAATACTTGGTTTGCTTTTGGTTAAATAATATCATTGACATTTTACCATTTTGTCTTCCTTGCTAACGTCTTTTGAAAGACGGAGGAAAGCTGAGTAGATCAAAGATTCATGAACGGTGATTGTGGGAGAGTGGATATCAGTTTGTTCACAGTATCCAGAAACTCTAGCGAATGTTTCTTGTTTCTTCGTGAATCCAGATATTCTTATGTCACCTTCGATGTAACCACCTGTTTTTCGTCCTGCTAACACGTCCATTAGAGTAGTTTTTCCCGCACCACTAACTCCCATCAATGCAGTTAAGACCCCAGGTCTAAAAGCACCGGTAACATTACGAAGCAATTGCAACCTAGTTTCAGTCACACCTTGTTCTCTCATTTCCTGTAATAAGCATAAAAATTTAATCTATGGTGACATATACATAAACTTACAACATTTTATAAAAATTAAGGAGCTTACACTATGCATATCAACATAGTAATTCATTTCGTCAAATGACATGGCAAGTGGAGTAAATGGAAGAACCATCCCTTTCTTAGAAGCACCATTAGCATCACTGATCTGTCGCATTTCCTTATTTTTCTCTACAAAAATTCATTTAGTTAGAACATATGTTATCATTTTGTGAGTATAAAGTGTAGGTATAAAAGTAGCAAGTTTATGGAAGGTTTTCATACTTGAACTGTCCCCTTCAATAGCATGACCATCCATGGCTGCAGCTTCTTCCTTGGAGATTATTGCTTGTGGTTTTCCAGGGGCTGGTTAGTAAATAAAATAATAATTACCAAAGTTAGTTATTGAAAATACAAATCTAAGTCTTTAAGAATCATCTTTAATCATCAACTACATTACCTTGTAAATACATAAGAGACATGGTGAGGCCTTAAGAAAATGTAAATAGGACTGTTTCTTTTCATCAGTAACAACTCCTTATCCATTGAGGCCTTAAGTAGCTCCATTATGGGGACCATATATTTCTTGAAGACTAAAGCTGCTTTGTGGCTTTGGTTCTTGTCATAAGCGACTGAAAGCTCATTCGTTAGCGTTCTGCCTACATGGAAACTCTTGAACCTCTCAACAAATTCACTGACTGGGATATATCTGTACGGTTTGCTTCTATCTGCCCAATATTTCTCTTGATCCTTTCGAGATGTAACCTGGTGTCATAAAGAAATACAAAATGTTGATAATCTTAAATATAAGTCTGAAATTCATCACTCAACGATGATTAGTACCTCTTGCAAGAAGTCAGAAGTGCCCTTTCTCTCAGGCAACCTGAATCCACAACTCTCAAAGAACTCTAGCACGTTTTCACGCGGTCCATGATACACAATGAGTCCCTCTGATAGTAATATTATGTCATCGAAAAGATCAAAAGTCTCTGGAGCAGGCTGTAGTAAGGACATCAAAACTGTTGACTCAGTGAGGTGTACAATTTGTTGCATGCACTTCACTATCTGAAATGTTGTGGAGCTGTCGAGACCCGTGGATATCTCATCCATAAACAAAGTTTTTGCTGGTCCAACAAGCATCTCTCCTGTTTAAAATTTGGCATTACAGTTACGGAACACAAACAACCAACGTTTACATGACTAATATAATAGTAACTAAATATGAAAATGTGTACTAAACACAATTAGACAATAACAATTGTAATATGTTTCCTTGATATTTGTTATTTTAATTAGGTTTATTACTGATACATGGCTAATCAAAAAGTTAGTAGACCCTATTTGGACCCAACAAAAAAATGGTATAAGTTGTGCCATGAGTGAAGTTACAAGGCCCATAAGTAGGGGATGGATACCACTTTTCATTAAGAATTTCTCCCCAAATCAGTGGCTTAGCCCGAAATTTTTTCCTACGGGTTAGGAAAATTTCAAGAGACGGACGACTGATTGTTTATCACTTAGATTTGGGGTTTCTACATGTTCGATGCCAATATACACTAATTTATAACAATAAAACAAAATTTTGTACGGGTTCGGTCGAACCCATTCCCCTAAAGACGCCTATTCCCCTGCCCCAAATATTTTCTTGTCTTTTTGTACTTCCACTACGCGTCAATTTCTTCCCAAATATAATAATCTGTTATATGTATATATATATATATATATATATATGAAAAAGGGAGTGTGTGTGTGTTAGGATCAAATACAGAATTAACATAATACTTATTATTACACTAATCATAACTATAGCACAATAGTTACTCTAATGTTTCTCGCATTTTTTATGCTAAAAACTGTTTGTAGATCTCACTCATACGTGTGTTCGTATGCTTGTTCTTTAATTGTGCGTGCGTGCATATATTATGTTAACTTGTCCATTCTTATATGAAACATAATTAAGAGTGATTGAGTAACTGAGTAAGAGTATTTAACCTGTAGTGACTCGCTTCTTTTGTCCACCAGATATTCCTTTTCTCATTACATCACCAACATAGGTGTCACGACAGATATCCAAGCCTAATATCTGTTTTTGTAAAACATATATGATTATTTTAATTTATGTTAGCATTCCAAGTGTAGATAACATGCACATAATTAAGACTATATAAATAATAGAACTTGAATGGTTCTTTCTTACTCTAAGAACGTAGTATGTTACCAAACTGCTGCCAAATCCTTCCATTGCAGTTGCTTTCATAAAAAGGTCGACATCAGCTTCTGGGAAAATCCCTGCTTGCTTCTCTCTTCTTGCCAGCTCCGCCAATAGTTCTATATTTCATTTTTTACATATCATTTTATTTGTTTGAATCTTCACTTGATTAAAAAAAATACATAATCTTCTGGAAAAAAACAAGCTTGCCTATTTTTGATCTGACTCCTTGGCATCTTGCAGCGAAATCAAATGTTTCCTTAACCGTCATTTCTCCAACATGAACATCGTATTGGCTGATGTAGGCTGAGGTCTTTCTTGGTTCAAATTCATGTAGCTTATGTCCGTTGTAAGAAATCTCTCCTTCAACCTATTTAATTTATAAGTTACTATGTGTGTTTAGCTTAAAGCTTATGATCACTATAACTAACATGTAGGAACTTCAATGCTATAATATTCGTATTAAAATTATAAAATATTTATCAACAACAAAAATTAGATGCACTCAGGCCGTCTCATATAGTAAGCTAAATAAGGCCAAAGCTTCAGGTTTTCAATTTTATAGCGCATTCATCTAAAATAAAGGATTGAATTATGGGCTTCTGAAAGTATGTTTTTTTAGAATTAATAACTTAGTGATGCGCCACAAGCTAAGAAAAAATGTCACATATTAATTATCATTGCATATCATTCATAGTCCATAATTATTGGTTAGACTCTATAGCTATACCTATACGCATAAAAAAAGAAAGAAAAAATGCCTCAACATTTTAGTTAGTTTTAGGCCTCCGAACATGTTGAGCCGGCCCTGGATTCACTGTCAACATATTATCAGTAACGTGGTGTTTGCGTAGGCATTCATGAAAATCTCTCATCATTTAAGGGTGTTAATCTTGGATTTGTAAGTTAACTTGTTCTACCCGAACATGACACATGTTTTATTCTTGTCCTGTACACATGTTTTTAAAACCTATAGTGCATAAGTTCTTTAACAAATTTTTGCAGTTTATTTAAATTTTTTATATGATTTACATTAACAACATGATTATTATATACCATTTTTGACTTATTCTATGCCATGAACATAGTTTTGTGACTGAATTACCGAAAATTCATTTAATTAAAATCATAATCTTCATAATAATCACTATATTGACTTTTAGGAGCGGTCCAATAGTATGGGAAAGTACAATAAAAGTACTAAAGTAGGGCTTGGGGCAAGTACTAAAGTAGGGCTTGGGCCCCACGTAAAAACAGGGCCCATTTAATAAGATCTTATAATACTGGGCCAAGTCTGAATTCTTCATTCTGGTTCTTCTAATTAGAGGTGCACAAAAAACTCGTACCCAGAACCGGACCTGAAAAAAAATCTTGAACCGGTTTTTATATACCCGGGTATTCTATACCTGAAACCGGAACCGACCCTACCCGTACGGTATGGATAGGTTATGCTTTTTGAGGTCAATATCCGTACCCGGAACCGTACCCGATTTATACCCGTAAATACCCGGAACCGGTCATACCTATACCCATACCCGGTTATACCCGATACCTGATACCAATTTTATAATACCCGAAATAATACATGAGTTTTTATAGTATATTTTTATGTTTACTTCACAACTTTTATGTTTAAGTTTTTTTAAAATGCATATTATTAAGTAAATAATTTGTGCTTAAGTGGATTTATGGTTTTTGTAATATAGTTTAATTATTTTTATAAATTACAAAGCAAATTTAATTTTTAAACAAATTTAAAATAAATAAAAAAATTCAAAATTCAAAATCGGGTATTAATACCCGGTCGTACCCAGACACACACCCGGTGCCAATACCCGAACCTGATCATACCCTACCCGGGTACAGGTTGAGTTTTCCTCCTCAATACCCTACCCGAACTCTACCGAATATTCCAATACCCGATCATCCCGAAACCGGTTCTAAACCTGAACCCGAGTATTAGAAAAAACTCGATTTATGCATCTCTATTTAGAGGGGGCGGGGCACTGCGTGATGAGCTCCCCATCACGCGTGATGGGTCACCGCACACCGCCGCCGGTCATCGCTCACGCGTGACGGGGGTTGGTTGCGTGATAGCCATCACGCAAGTGATGGGGTGTTTATCGAGGAAAATGGAACGTTGGAGGGGAGGGTGTTTGGCCGGAAAAAATGGTTGGTTGGTTGGTTGGTGTTTGGCCAGAAAAAGGTCCATTTTGGTGATTTTTTCTTGCCAGAGCTCCAATGATGAACGGATCTGGTGCGTGATGAACGGATCTGGTGGTTGGTGGTGTCGTCGAGTACGGATCTGGTGGTTGGTTGGTGTTTGACAAAAAAAGGTCCGGCGATATGGGGTGAAGGTGGATTTGGGGTTTTGAGGGTGTTTTGGAAGTGGGTTTTGGTTGGATTTGAGTGAAACCGGTGAAGGTGGGATGAAGGTGGCCGGAAAAAGGTCCGGTGAAGGTGGCCGGAAAAAGGTCCATCACACCACACCACCACCCCTACCAAATTTCATTAAAAAGTGATGGATTTGAGGTTGGTAATGTGACACATTTTGATTGGATGGGGTGTGTGATGAGTTTTGCACCACCCCTCACCCCTTATAATTACTAATCAACGGGATATGGAATACACGAATAACCGTTTTCATAACCCTAACACATATTCAGAAAACATTAAATGCCTATACTTTAAAATTATTATGTTGTAAAAAAATATTCAAAAGCAACTCAAGTGGTTTGAAATTAATAGAGTATACACTAATTGTAATATTAATAATAATACTAGTTAAATCTTACTATCTTATTTTACTATACTAATAAATAAAAATAATGATGCTTAGTTGTTATAATCACATTCAATCTTAGCATAAAATTCTCTCTTAATCTTCTAATATATTTTCTTTTTAATCCATGCTATCCATAAGTCATGGGTGAAAATGGTTTAACCCATGAGTTACAACATTTTCAATATATTTCAAGATATTATGCACACATTAGTGATCATTTATAATAATTTAATGCCTAAAATATAATTATATTCAATATATACCTTACTTTTTATTACAAAAAATTAACATTTTTTAGAAATAAGTGCTTGTGAATTCAACATTTTTAGAATTATGCAATTCATGTGTTTTTCTCAAAATTTAACGAAGTTGTTTGTTTTTTGGAAACATCAATTCTGTATTTTTTTTATTTCATAAATTTTTATCACTTGACTCAATTTCAACAAAAGAAATAGGATCATATACAAAGGTAAGTATTTATAGCAGTTACTTTCATATAACATGTACCTAATTATTTTATATATTTATAATTCTTTTGTTTTATTATTGTTGTGAATCTGTTTGTATTCGTTTTTACTACTTATATGAACTCTCGCAATATTTAACCATTTTCTATGTTTTCTATATGAATGTAAATTTAAGATTATGTATTTATTATTTGTATTATATATTTAATTTATCTTTTACCTTTTATTTTGTGTCTTTATTTCAAATACTTGACTTTATTAGTTTTTTTATTTAACAAATTATGTGTATTACACGGATCCAAAAGCTAGTAAACTTATAAAGCGTGGTGCTTATTAAAATTTAATCTAGACCATTATATTATTACTATTACTTTAAAGCACGAAACGTAAAAGTTACTAATACTTAAAAATAGAAAAGTAAACTTACTAATACTCTAAATGAGAAAAATTAAAATAATGAAATGGTGTACAAATGATATAAGAACAAAACCAATGGAATAGTAACTTTGTGAGACAATATTTTTCATATTTAATAAATGGTAAATCTATTGTATTTCATGCTTATTATCATCAATATTCTTTTCAAACTTATTTCAATATTATTATTAGTTACTATTAATTTTGTTGTTACTGTTGCTGTACTTTTACTTTTATTTTAGCTATTATTACAATTATTATTATTATTATTATTTGTGTTTGTTTAAAATTCTTTTTATCAGTGCACACTTTTGTTGTTATCGCTACTGCTATTATTAATTTTATTTAGTATCGATTTTAGGTTTTCATAGGTAGTAAGAAAAATAAAAGGTCATGAATTCAAACCTTATAAAATGTAAAAAAAAAGTTATTAAAAAAGGTTTTTCATACGTTATAGCTTCAATATCAAACTTGGTATTAGTTTATTATTATACTAGTTTTTATCCCCCGTATTACGGGGGCTGTTTTATATTGTTTGTTATAATATTTATTTATTTGTCGAATTTATATTTTTTTATTGTATGAAAGTTAATAATATACTTATGGTTTGATGATAAATTGTTTCACAAATAAATGAGATGTTATAACCCGGTTTAAAAGTTATATGGTTTTGACGAGACCCAAGACCCGTTTATTTTTTTTACTATAAAATTGGTTTTTTAATTATAAATAATATTTATGAAAATTAATAATATACTTATGGTTTGATGAGACACAATACCGTTATATTTTTTTTACTATCAAATTGGTTTTTTAATTTAAATAATATCTATATCTTTTTTAAAATAAATAAGATATTAATTGTTATTATATCCTATTTTATAGGATTTTTACATCAATAATTTGGTGAGAATAATTTTTAATTTAATAAGATGTTATAACCCGTTTAAGGAATATTTGGGTTTGGTAAGACTCATACTCATGAATTCGGGTCAAATGCATGAGAAGCCACCATTTAAAAATCAAGCAAATCTGTTGACTTCAAAAAAATGGGGAGCGACCACATCACGACACCTAGGATTTTTAATATTTTCGTTTATATATATTATAGATTTTTGTTTTTATTATTTTTATTATATATCATTATTGTTAATATACCGTCACACCACCTAGATAAACCCTAATGTTAGGATCACAAGTTGCGTTCAAATTTTAGGGGTAGAGGGACACCCTCTAGTACCCGGTTGTGAATAGGGTTTCCTCGGTGAACACCACCATCGTTAGTTTAAGTTGCTATGTATACATTTTTGGCTAGTAGTACCCGACAACTTAAACCGGCCATGAGCCAATTCCCTCAATCTTAATATCCAATCATCACTCACATCTATAATTTATTAGGAAAAAGAAAAGAAAAGAGAAGAAAAATAATTTAAGGTAACTTGAGCATAGGGATGGCAATGGGTCTGGTCTGGGACGTGTAAGGCCCCGAATCCGGTAGCCTTACTTTAGCGTCGGATTTACTCATAAACACAGTTCGTACAAATCAGAGTTCATTAAAACTTTCGCGGAATATAAAAACTTTCATAAAACATTTCGTAACAAATCACGCCTTGTCTTAAAACATCATTTTGTCTTTCAAAATTAACGAACATTAACTTAAACGTCTTGAGTCTTCCGATGCCAGCCTCTTATTCAGTGCCACGTGTCTCCTCAAGCTAGTTGTCTCATCCTACTCACCTGCGTGCATACTAAAAGTCAGCTACGCTGAGTGAGTTCTAGTTAATCATACACTATACAATACATACACATACATACATATCCGAAGATACATATCCATACTTAACTAGTTACCCTTCTGTTCTACATACATACTTACTACCATACATACATACATATCTACAATCACTAACCTCAGTCTACCGAGAGTACGTTCATAGTCCGCCGTCTATACCTGTACTCAAGGTCGTGAACACGTAAAAGGTCCGCCGTCCTTACCTATGTTCACCATTCATGGTACGTACAAGGTCCGCGATCCTTCCCTATACCATCATACATCCACAACACGTACAAGGTCCACGATCCTTCCCTATGTTGCAACCTAATTCATAGCACGTACGAGGTCCGCAGTCCTCCCCCATGCTAAAGCACGTATAAGGTCCACAGTCATTTCCTGTGCTGACGCCTACCTATGTTACGTATAAGGTCCGCAGTCCTTATCTACGTTACGTATAAGGTCCGCCGTCCTTATCTACGTTGGCGTCTATCTCCTATAACACGTATAAGGCCTACCGTCTCTATCTACGTTTATATCTATCATCTACATCACTTATAAGGCTCGCAGTCCTTAACTACGCCATCACCAGCCGAGTCTATGTCCGACAGAAGCTAGAGGGATTTGCCATCCTAACTTACTATGTCGAACGTAGAACTCACATACCATTCGTGTACCTGTATATATACAATAATTACATTATAGCATAAAAACATTCTAGGCGTTCTTTACATCATTCATTTAACAACCATACCCCTTGTCGATACGTGCAATATCCGAAGATCGTTCACGCCCCGACAAGTATTCATTTGTAATATTCATACATCTTCTATATATAATATTCGTACCTTTATTTTTAACCTGACAGTACGCGCAATATCCGAAGATCGTTCGCGTACCGACAAGCAATCATTCATATCCATCACATATATCACATATGGCATACACTTATCACTTAGGATAAATGTATTAACAACACATCGAGTATGCACACAGCCCCGAAAACATAACAAGGAATGGGGCTAGAAACTCACCTGAACTCTGCTTCTTCCTCTGATAGTTGTAAATCCCTTCTTTAACTGTGCTCGGCTGACTGTATAAGTTACACGTATCAATACTCGCCTGATCTAATCTGGTGGCCTAGTATTAGCTTACTTTTACTTATCGTTTTAATCTATTCTCTAATCGAACTTGACTTTAGGCGAAGTTAAACCTTAGGCGAACTTAGCTTTAGGCGAAGTTAAACCTTAGGCGAACTTAGCTTTAGGCGAAGTTGTCATCAGGCGAACTTGGCTTTAGGCGAAGTTGTCATCAGGCGAACTTGGCTTTAGGCGAAGTTGTCATCAGGCGAACTTGGCTTTAGGCGAAGTTGTCATCAGGCGAACTTAGCTTGCAGGCGAAGTTCATCAGGCGAACTTAGCCTGCAGGCGAAGTTGTCGTCTGCAGCTACTGTTCGTTCTTAAATCCCTTAATCACCTTCGTTTCTTAACCAAATAACTCGATTTAGGTACCCACGGGATCGTCTGACCAGCGCCTACAAACCCCAACCATCAAATCGACCTAACATCGATGTTTAAAGGGTGCGATTTAGGCATATAGGTTACGGGTTCTTTTATCAATCGATTAACCCATCAAATCTTAACCATTTTCAGTAAGATTAGCTTTGTTGGATTCGTTTTTACCATACAAACTCAGATCTATCATTTCTCAAATCAAACCGAACCTATACGAACGATTTCTAACTATAAACGTACCTTGAACGAGTCGAACTACGAACCCGGTTAAGCCTTGATGTTGTTTTGGTCCGTCACGACGTTCCAGCACCAACAAGCTCGGGTTTTCGCCTTCGGATCTTGGTTCGGGTTGTGTGTGTTTTGGGTGTGTGTGTATGGGAATGAGGATTAAATGGTGGTTAATGGTATTTATATTTAGGGATCATGGGCTTAAGCCCATGGACTCTCCTTCCTTCTTTCATAACCCAAGTCCATAACCCATATCCATTACCCAACACTAGCCCGACCCATACCAACTCCTACTCTATTTATTTATTTCCCGATAACCCGAGTAAACTTTCCCTCTATTATTAAGTAATATAATTAATATCATTTTGGAAATTTCGGGATGTTAAAAGTCTTCCCTCCTTAAAGAGGTTTCGTCCCCGAAACCTAACGTATTCCCTATAAAAGGAAAACTTCTTATATTTACACACTTTATTGAATCGTCTTTGCTTTCTGAGTTATCTTTCTTACTCCTGACTTGTAGTCATCGAATGGTGGTCATGTGTTTCAGCTATTTAAGGTAGCTCGTCCATGAGACCCTCGATGTACCAAGACTCATCTCATCCTTCCAAGGCTTCGATTAGTACTTTTAACACTATTGTTTAAAACAACCTTTCCTCATAGCATAATAATCATTCATAACCAAACTCAACATATTACACGTCACTGATAAACATAAGTTTTAAACCTTAATACAAAACAAGTCCTTAAGCAAAAGTAACTTAATAAAACCATTGCATGAGCAATTATTCCTTCATCAAGTGTTCCTCTCTGCAGTTTCCCCAAGTCTTTACCCTTTCACACCTCCCGCCCCTGATTCCTTGCAATCCCTAGCCATGTGGTCAGCTTTTCCGCATTTGAAGCACTTTGGACGATCAGGGCATTCTCGAGAATAATGCCCACTCTTTCCACACCGATAGCACCTGTCTGTCCCAGTCTTGCATTCTCCCCGGTGCACTCGCCCACACGTCTTACATGCATCCTTGTTCCCAACCTTGGCCTTCCTCTCATCAGTTGTTGTCACCATCTCGCCAGACCGCTTAGCAGAGGTAGCCCATTTCTTCTCCTTCTTTTCTTCCACCACCACATCGTCCTCAGCCAGGTCAGCATAAACCACTTCTGCAAGTTCAACAGCAGAGTCAAAAGTAGCAGGTTTATTTGCCCTGACTAACATGCGGACTTTTTGTGGCAATCCCCTCACATAACATTTGATTCTCTGGACCTCAGTGTCAACCATATCAGGCACCAACCTAGATAGTCGGTTGAATTCAGTAGTATACTCACGATGCGTCATCGTACCGGCCTTTAAATTCAGGAACTTCATCTCCGTCCTTTTAACCTCGGCATCTGCACAAAACTTCTTCATCACCAACTCTTTCAGATCGTCCCATCTCAACGCCTTGATCTCATCCCTAGTCTTTCTCTGCTCCACACTTTCCCACCAATACATAGCTTCTTCCTTAAATGACTGAGTAGCATAACCCACAGCTTGGTCGGGACGGCATTCGCTAATGCGGATAATCTTGTCCATAGTGGTTATCCATTGGAGAGTAGCGATTGCGTCTCCCAACCCAGTCAGCTTTGGCGGGTCGCATCCTTTGAAGGAGTTATAGTTGCACCCATCTTGGTCTCTTTTCCTGTCATCGACCTTCACAGACTTATCCTCACTCGAGGCCTCTCTTTCTCCTTCCCCATCCTTCCTACCATCACCACCTGCCCCTTCAGCAGTTCGTTCACGGCTTCCAGCAGATCTTTCGGGATTCAGGTTCTTCACAGCAGCAACTACAGCTTGAACAATGGCTGCTTGAACTGCAGGGCTAAGTTGAACCTCTTCGTTGTTGTTCTGGTCTCCTCCAGCCGCGCTTCCCTCATCTTCGGTGTGGGAAGCTTCTTCTACCGAGGGTTGCCGGACAAGACGAGGCCTGCCACGACGTCCAGTGCGACCCCCAGTTCCAACAAATTCTCCAGCTCCAACCATTAGTATTCTAAAAGGGAAAACACAAACATCATCACTCAAGGAACTATTTAGTACAAGGATAGCAAGGCTAACAGGTAATAACAGTGGCCAGCTGTGACTAGCTGATCACGTTGCTTTCCATGTCCTATACACTTCCCTTTATGAGTCTCTTTGTGCTGGTTCTACTTAAGCAGTTAGTCAAATCAAACAATCAATTATTCCTATCCCTGCCGTTCACGTATCTTTTCTTTCTCATTAACATATATCATTTAATCATACACTTTACCTTTACTGATCTTGCTTGAGCGACACATGGCATTCTTGAACTGGCATCTTCTTTCTTTCTCATTACAAATCTCATTCTCTGTTCGAGTCTAAGCATGTAGGATGCTTAAATCTCTCGAACTTATGCTCTGATACCAACTTGTAAGGCCCCGAACCCGGTAGCCTTACTTTAGCGTCGGATTTACTCATAAACACAGTTCGTACAAATCAGAGTTCATTAAAACTTTCGCGGAATATAAAAACTTTCATAAAACATTTCGTAACAAATCACGCCTTGTCTTAAAACATCATTTTGTCTTTCAAAATTAACGAACATTAACTTAAACGTCTTGAGTCTTCCGATGCCAGCCTCTTATTCAGTGCCACGTGTCTCCTCAAGCTAGTTGTCTCATCCTACTCACCTGCGTGCATACTAAAAGTCAGCTACGCTGAGTGAGTTCTAGTTAATCATACACTATACAATACATACACATACATACATATCCGAAGATACATATCCATACTTAACTAGTTACCCTTCTGTTCTACATACATACTTACTACCATACATACATACATATCTACAATCACTAACCTCAGTCTACCGAGAGTACGTTCATAGTCAGCCGTCTATACCTGTACTCAAGGTCGTGAACACGTAAAAGGTCCGCCGTCCTTACCTATGTTCACCATTCATGGTACGTACAAGGTCCGCGATCCTTCCCTATACCATCATACATCCACAACACGTACAAGGTCCACGATCCTTCCCTATGTTGCAACCTAATTCATAGCACGTACGAGGTCCGCAGTCCTCCCCCATGCTAAAGCACGTATAAGGTCCACAGTCATTTCCTGTGCTGACGCCTACCTATGTTACGTATAAGGTCCGCAGTCCTTATCTACGTTACGTATAAGGTCCGCCGTCCTTATCTACGTTGGCGTCTATCTCCTATAACACGTATAAGGCCTACCGTCTCTATCTACGTTTATATCTATCATCTACATCACGTATAAGGCTCGCAGTCCTTAACTACGCCATCACCAGCCGAGTCTATGTCCGACAGAAGCTAGAGGGATTTGCCATCCTAACTTACTATGTCGAACGTAGAACTCACATACCATTCGTGTACCTGTATACACATACTTCACATATACAATAATTACATTATAGCATAAAAACATTCTGTAAGGCCCCGATACCGGTAACCCTACTTTCGTGTTGGATTTACTCATAAACACAGTTCTAAATATCAGAGTTAATTAAAACATTTATGCGGAATATAAAACTTTCATTAAACATTACATAATTCATAACTTGTCTCAAAACATTCATTGTCTTTCACATTAAAGCATTAAAGTTAACACATCACAATCTTCAGATGCCAGATTCTTGTTCAGTGCCATGTGTCTCCTCAAGCGAGCTGCCTCATCCTACTCACCTGCGTGCATACTAAAAGTCAGCTACGCTGAGTGAGTTCTAGATAATCACGTAATCATACCATTTACATAACGTTATATTCATACTTTCATATTTTCATACTTCCTTACTTTCTTACTTTCATTCATACTTTCATACTTTCTTACTTTCTTACTTTCATATCTTACGTTATAAAGAGCACTACGCCCTACATTCCTCGAGTATTGTTAGGGCTCGGTACCCTCCTTCCTCGAGTATTATTAGGGCTCGGTACCCTCCTTCCTCGAGTATTATTAGGGCTCGGTACCCTCCTTCCTCGAGTATTATTAGGGCTCGGTACCCTCCTTCCTCGAGTATTATTAGGGCTCGGTACCCTTTTCATAACCATACAACCATACATTATCATTTCTTTCTTTTATTATCCTTATCACATTCATACACATAAGCATACATATCATACTTACCTTAACTTAGCATTACAACCTGACAGTACGTGCAATATCCGAAGATCGTTCACGTACCATCAAGCAATCATTCACACATATCACATCATTCACATAAGGCATACACTTATCTCTTAGGATAAGCGTATTAACAAACATATTGAGTATGCACACAGCCCCGAAAACATGACACATAAATGGGGCTAGAAACTCACCTGGATCCTGTTACGCTCGCCGCTGATCGTAATTCCTTTCTTTAACTGGGCTCGGCTAACTGTATAATATTTACACATATCAATTAACTACTGCTACTCGTTTGTATTTCTATCTATATATGACCCACAACGAACGGGGGTCCGGGGGCAGCGCCCCTGGCAGCGGGGTTCTAGGGGCGGCAGCCCCTAGCGGGGTCCAAGGGGCAGAGCCCCTGGCTGGGGTTAAGCTGCCAGGTCAGCTTGGAAAAATTTTATTTTCGATAACTGCCTTAACACATTTTCCATTAGGTTTTTAATTTATTTTATAAACGAACTTCGCTTCAGGCGAAGTTAAACCTTAGGCGAACTTGGAAACAGCTTGGTTCTGGCTTGATTCGATCGAATAGGAACACGTTCGATCGAATAGGCACACGTTCGATCGAATAGACACACGTTCGATCGAATAGACACACGTTCGATCGAATAGACACACGTTCGATCGAATAGACACGCGTTCGATCGAATAGGCACACGTTCGATCGAATACAAAACTCATTCGATCGAATGAGTTGGAGACCATTCGGTTGCTTCCCTATTCGATCGACTGGACTTGTTCGATCTACACATTCGATCGAATGGACTGATTCGATCGACTGGTTCGATCGAATGAGTCTGATTCGACTCCTTCAAGCTGGCGACGGAGAAACTCACGGGTTTTCCAGATTTTCCAGATTTTTGACCCAAAAACGAAGTTTTTGACATGGAAATGTTCGGGATTGAAAGGGCTATCGATTCCTAGTACTTTTAAACACAAAAGCTTGCATTTTGACACCAAAACAAGGCGGTTTTTGACCCGAAAACTCAAGTTACGTTTTTGCTCGATTTGAGGCCGAAATGGTTATGAAAACGGATGATTTTCGAGAGGGACTTACCAAAAACGACTAGGAACAAGATTGTGAACTCGGATCGGCGATTTGAGAACTTTCTCTCTCTAGTTTCTCTCTCTAGAATTGAGAGTGTTTGGGTGGGTGTAAGTGAAGGAAGATGGTGAAAATGGTGGATGTGTCAAGAAATTTCGTTTATATACTACGGGTTTGGTTAGGCTCGGGTTGGCTTCCTACGGGTCGAGACAGGCCGAGTTCATAAAATAACTAAGCCCAAGACCCGTTCCTTACTCGACATTAAATAACTAAAACGTGAAATTACTAAACATAACTTTCTTTTATTTATCAATATAAAAATTTTAGGATGTTACAAGTCTTCCTCCCTTAAAGAGGTTTCGTCCCCGAAACCTAACTATTACATAAACAAACTAGGGTAAAACTTGCGCATCTCATCCTCGACTTCCCAAGTAGCATCCGATCCCTTGCGGTGTTTCCATATCACTTTGACCAAGGGTATAATCTTGTGACGAAGCTGCTTCTCCTTGCGATCAACGATCTTTATCGGTTGCTCGATGTAGTTCAATTGCTCATCAACCTCGATGTCCATTAAGGGCACGTGAGACGTGTCATCAGCTAGACACTTCCTCAGATGAGAAACATGGAAGGTTGAATGAATTCCTTCTAACTCATCGGGTAAATCCAGTTTGTAAGCTACTTCACCCACACGCTTTACAATCTTGAACGGTCCGATGTACCTCGGACTCAACTTTCCTCTTTTCCTAAAACGGATAATCCCCTTCCAAGGCGAGACCTTAAGCATCACATAGTCGCCAACGTTAAACTCAATTGGTCGTCGCCGCTTATCTGCATAAGACTTTTGTCTGTCTTGAGCGGCTTTCATTCTTGCTTTGATCTGATCGAACTTTGAAGACGTTTCCTGAACCACTTCTATACTTCCCATTTCCTTCTGACCAATCTCACCCCAACACACCGGGGTTCTACATCGTCTACCGTACAGCATCTCAAACGGTGGCATACCAATACTCGAATGGTAACTGTTGTTATAGGAGAACTCTGCCAGATGCAGATGATCATCCCAACTTCCACCAAAGTCTAAAACGCAAGCACGTAGCATATCCTCAAGGGTTTGGATCGTCCTTTCAGACTGTCCATCGGTTTGAGGATGATACGCCGTACTGATGTTCAACCTCGTCCCCATAGCTTCATGAAATTTCTTCCAGAACCTCGAAGTAAACCGTGTATCCCTATCAGACACGATCGATAACGGTACTCCATGCTTGGTTACAATTTCTTTAATGAACAAGCTTGCTAACGTTTCTGACGAGATGGCCTCTCGTATGGGCAGAAAGTGAGCACTCTTGGTCAAACGGTCCACAATCACCCAGATGGTATCATGTTGCTTAGCTGTACGAGGTAGCTTAGTTACGAAATCCATGGTGATGTGTTCCCATTTCCACTCAGGTATCTCTAGCGGTTGCATCTTTCCATAAGGCTTTTGGTGTTCGGCTTTGACTTGTAAGCAAGTTAAGCACTTACCAACATAATCCACTACATCGTTCTTCATTCCTGGCCACCAGTAATCTCTTTTCAGGTCTTGGTACATCTTTGTAGTTCCTGGATGGATTGAGTACCTTGACTTATGAGCTTCATCTAAGATTCGACTTCTAAGATCACCATGGCGTGGGATCCACATACGGTCGAACCTTGTCTTAACTCCATGAGTGTTTTCCATCAACTCATCTTGCTGACCATAAATCCTTTCTTTCTTTACTAACCCTTCGTCTACTAACACTTCTGACTGCACTTTGATGATTTCTTCAAAAAGACTTGAGTTCATGATCAACTTGTATGACTTCACTGTTGCAAGGACTTCCTCATTCTTACGGCTTAACGCATCAGCGACCACGTTAGCTTTACCGGGGTAATACTTAATCTCACAGTCGTAATCCTTTATCAATTCTAACCATCTTCTCTGCCTCATGTTCAATTCTCTCTGCTCGAAGAAGTACTTTAAACTCTTATGATCGGTATAGATAGTACACTTAGTACCGTACAGATAATGCCTCCATATCTTAAGAGCATGCACTACAGCTGCTAACTCCAGATCATGCGTCGGATAAGTACTTTCATGGACCTTCAACTGTCTAGACGCGTAAGCTATCACCTTCCCTCGTTGCATCAACACGCAACCTAACCCTTGATGCGAGGCATCAGCGCAAACAACAAAATCCTCATCACCATCGGGTAAAGTAAGGATTGGAGCTTGCGTGAGTCTCTTCTTCAATTCTTCAAAGGCTTCTTCTTGAAATTTCCCCCAGCTGAATACTATTGACTTTCGGGTCATACCGGTCAGCGGTGCGGCTATCTTGGAGAAACCTTCGATGAATCTCCTATAGTAGCCAGCTAACCCCAGGAAGCTTCGTATATCGGTCGGATTTTGCGGAGTCTTCCAATTCGTTATTGCTTCAATCTTAGCTGGGTCCACGGTAATCCCCTCCGGATTAACCACATGACCTAAAAATTGCACTTCTCTTAACCAGAACGCGCACTTCGAAAACTTGGCGTACAACCTCTCTTTCTTCAGTGTCTCCAATACCTCTCTCAGATGCTCAGCATGGTCAGACTCATTCTTTGAATAAATCAGTATATCGTCAATGAATACGATAACCGACTTATCCAACATCGGCCGACACACCCTATTCATCATGTCCATAAATGCTGCAGGAGCATTGGTTAGACCGAATGACATTACGAGGAACTCGTAGTGTCCATACCGCGTTCGGAACGCTGTCTTAGGGATGTCTGCCTCCTTCACCTTTAGCTGATGGTAGCCTGATCTGAGATCTACTCGTGAGAACCAACTTGAACCTTGCAGTTGGTCAAACAGATCATCAATCCTTGGCAAAGGATATCTATTCTTTACCGTAAGCTTATTCAACTCACGATAGTCTATGCACATTCTCATACTTCCATCCTTCTTTTTCACGAACAATACTGGCGCGCCCCACGGGGAAACACTCGGTCTGATAAAACCCTTGTCGAGGAGTTCTTGCAGTTGGGACATCAATTCCTTCATCTCGGACGGTGCTAGACGGTAAGGCGCTTTCGCGACGGGCTGGGCTCCTGGTACTAGATCTATCTGAAATTCTATCTCTCGCTCAGGTGGCAACCCCGGAAGATCCTCAGGGAATACTTCTGGGTAGTCGCGCACAATAGGAACATTCTTCATTTCTTTCGTCTCGGCCGTAGCGTTGACAACATACGCCAGGTAAGCACCACACCCTCGCCTTAGCAAACCCTCAGCTTTTATCATCGAAATGACATTAAGCCCAGAACTTTCCTTATCACCATAAACCGTTACCGCGCTACCATCCGATGACTTTAACCTTATAGTCCTACTCCTACATACTATCTGAGCCTCAAACTCAGACAACCAATCCATACCCAAAACCACATCGAACCCTCCCAAGGTCATAACGTACAAGGTGATCGGGAACTCATGTCCTTCCAATTCTATCTTACAGTTCTTAATCATCTTCGTTATTTTAACCGAAGTGTCACTAGCGGTCTCTACTACAAAAGTTTCGGACACTCGGCAGTCTTTCATTTTAGCGAGTTTACTAAATGTCGTAGCTACAAAACTTCTATTCGCACCAGAATCAAATAATACTAAAGCAGAAATGCCGTTTACTAGGAACGTACCCGTCACAACATCAGGAATCTGCTTGGCTTGTTCTTGGGTCAGCATGTAGGCTCTAGTTCTTGGCTTAGCTTGATCGGCATCCTTCTTTCTACTACCTCCCGCTTCGCTTTCGGTACACTCCCTAGCAAAATGACCCGTCTTACCACACTTGTAGCATGCAGGCTTAGAACTGCACTCATGAGCATAATGACCTGCCTTCCCACACTTGTAGCAAACATTCGACCCAAACTTACATTCTCCGGCATGTATCTTTCCACACTTATGACATGTATCCGAACCCTTTCCCCACCTACACTCACCACTGTGCGCCTTGCCACAAGTCTTGCACGACCTGTTCTCCCAAACTCTCGGCTGTTTGTTCTTAGGGTTCCACATCTGGGTACCGGGTCGTTTAGCAGGAGCGACCCATTTCTTCTCTTTCTTCTCATCTCCCACCACCACATCATCCGCAACCAAGTCTGCATAAACCATTTCTGCGAGTTCGACCGCAGAATCGAAAGTAGTAGGTTTACTTGTTCTGACTAACATGCGAACTCTCTGCGGTAATCCCCTCACATAACACTTGATCCTTTTTGCCTCAGTGTTGACCATATCGGGCACCAACCTAGACATTCGATTGAACTCGGTGGTGTACTCACGATGTGTCATTGCCCCAGCTTTCAAGTTTAAGAATTTCATTTCCGCCCTTTCAACCTCGGCGTCTGCACAGAACTTCATCATCACTAACTCCTTCAGATCATCCCACCTCATCTCTTTGATCTCTTCGCGGGTCTTCCTCTGCTCCACACTCTCCCACCAATACATAGCCTCGTCTACGAATGACTGAGTAGCATACCCCACAGCTTGGTCGGGGCGGCATTCGCTAATGCGGATAACCTTGTCCATAGCGGTTATCCATTGGAGAGTAGCGATTGCGTCACCCAACCCGGTCAGCTTTGGCGGGTCGCATCCTTTGAAGGACTTATAGCTGCACCCACCTTGTCCTCTTCTCCTATCATCGACTTTCACAGACTTATCCCCACTCGAGGCCCCTCTTTCACCTTCCCCATCCTTCCTACCATCACCACCCGCCCCTTCAGCGGTTCGTTCACGGCTTCCAGCAGATCCTTCGGGATTCAGGTTCTTCACAGCAGCAACCACAGCCTGAACAATGGCTGCTTGAACTGCAGGGCTAAGTTGAACTTCTTCGTTGTTGTTTTGGTCTCCTCCAGCTGCGCTTCCTTCATCTTCGGTGTGGGAAGCTTCTTCTACCGAGGGTTGCCGGACAAGACGAGGCCTGCCACGACGTCCAGCGCGACCCCCAGTTCCAACAAATTCTCCAGCTCCCGCCATTAGTATTCTACAAGGGAAAACACAAACATCATCACTCAAAGAACTATTTAGTACAAGGATAGTAAGGCTAACAGGTAATAACAGTGGCCAGTTGTGATTAGCTGATCACGTTACTTTCCGTGTCCTATACACTTCCCTTTATGAGTCCATTTGTGCTGGTTCTACTTAAGCAGTTTGTCAAATTAAACCATCAATTATTCCTGTCCCTACCGTTCACATATCTTTCCTTTCTCATTAACAAATATCTTTTAATCCTACACCATACCTTTACTGATCTTGCTTGGGCAACACATGGCATTCTTGAACTGGCATCTTCTTTCTTTTCTTACTTAAATCCCATTCTCTGTTCGAGTCTAAGCATGTAGGATGCTTAAATCTCTCGAACTTTGCTCTGATACCAACTTGTAAGGCCCCGATACCGGTAACCCTACTTTCGTGTTGGATTTACTCATAAACACAGTTCTAAATATCAGAGTTAATTAAAACATTTATGCGGAATATAAAACTTTCATTAAACATTACATAATTCATAACTTGTCTCAAAACATTCATTGTCTTTCACATTAAAGCATTAAAGTTAACACATCACAATCTTCAGATGCCAGATTCTTGTTCAGTGCCATGTGTCTCCTCAAGCGAGCTGCCTCATCCTACTCACCTGCGTGCATACTAAAAGTCAGCTACGCTGAGTGAGTTCTAGATAATCACGTAATCATACCATTTACATAACGTTATATTCATACTTTCATATTTTCATACTTCCTTACTTTCTTACTTTCATTCATACTTTCATACTTTCTTACTTTCTTACTTTCATATCTTACGTTATAAAGAGCACTACGCCCTACATTCCTCGAGTATTGTTAGGGCTCGGTACCCTCCTTCCTCGAGTATTATTAGGGCTCGGTACCCTCCTTCCTCGAGTATTATTAGGGCTCGGTACCCTCCTTCCTCGAGTATTATTAGGGCTCGGTACCCTCCTTCCTCGAGTATTATTAGGGCTCGGTACCCTTTTCATAACCATACAACCATACATTATCATTTCTTTCTTTTATTATCCTTATCACATTCATACACATAAGCATACATATCATACTTACCTTAACTTAGCATTACAACCTGACAGTACGTGCAATATCCGAAGATCGTTCACGTACCATCAAGCAATCATTCACACATATCACATCATTCACATAAGGCATACACTTATCTCTTAGGATAAGCGTATTAACAAACATATTGAGTATGCACACAGCCCCGAAAACATGACACATAAATGGGGCTAGAAACTCACCTGGATCCTGTTACGCTCGCCGCTGATCGTAATTCCTTTCTTTAACTGGGCTCGGCTAACTGTATAATATTTACACATATCAATTAACTACTGCTACTCGTTTGTATTTCTATCTATATATGACCCACAACGAACGGGGGTCCGGGGGCAGCGCCCCTGGCAGCGGGGTTCTAGGGGCGGCAGCCCCTAGCGGGGTCCAAGGGGCAGAGCCCCTGGCTGGGGTTAAGCTGCCAGGTCAGCTTGGAAAAATTTTATTTTCGATAACTGCCTTAACACATTTTCCATTAGGTTTTTAATTTATTTTATAAACGAACTTCGCTTCAGGCGAAGTTAAACCTTAGGCGAACTTGGAAACAGCTTGGTTCTGGCTTGATTCGATCGAATAGGAACACGTTCGATCGAATAGGCACACGTTCGATCGAATAGACACACGTTCGATCGAATAGACACACGTTCGATCGAATAGACACACGTTCGATCGAATAGACACGCGTTCGATCGAATAGGCACACGTTCGATCGAATACAAAACTCATTCGATCGAATGAGTTGGAGACCATTCGGTTGCTTCCCTATTCGATCGACTGGACTTGTTCGATCTACACATTCGATCGAATGGACTGATTCGATCGACTGGTTCGATCGAATGAGTCTGATTCGACTCCTTCAAGCTGGCGACGGAGAAACTCACGGGTTTTCCAGATTTTCCAGATTTTTGACCCAAAAACGAAGTTTTTGACATGGAAATGTTCGGGATTGAAAGGGCTATCGATTCCTAGTACTTTTAAACACAAAAGCTTGCATTTTGACACCAAAACAAGGCGGTTTTTGACCCGAAAACTCAAGTTACGTTTTTGCTCGATTTGAGGCCGAAATGGTTATGAAAACGGATGATTTTCGAGAGGGACTTACCAAAAACGACTAGGAACAAGATTGTGAACTCGGATCGGCGATTTGAGAACTTTCTCTCTCTAGTTTCTCTCTCTAGAATTGAGAGTGTTTGGGTGGGTGTAAGTGAAGGAAGATGGTGAAAATGGTGGATGTGTCAAGAAATTTCGTTTATATACTACGGGTTTGGTTAGGCTCGGGTTGGCTTCCTACGGGTCGAGACAGGCCGAGTTCATAAAATAACTAAGCCCAAGACCCGTTCCTTACTCGACATTAAATAACTAAAACGTGAAATTACTAAACATAACTTTCTTTTATTTATCAATATAAAAATTTTAGGATGTTACACATTCTAGGCGTTCTTTACATCATTCATTTAACAACCATACCCCTTGTCGATACGTGCAATATCCGAAGATCGTTCACGCCCCGACAAGTATTCATTTGTAATATTCATACATCTTCTATATATAATATTCGTACCTTTATTTTTAACCTGACAGTACGCGCAATATCCGAAGATCGTTCGCGTACCGACAAGCAATCATTCATATCCATCACATATATCACATATGGCATACACTTATCACTTAGGATAAATGTATTAACAACACATCGAGTATGCACACAGCCCCGAAAACATAACAAGGAATGGGGCTAGAAACTCACCTGAACTCTGCTTCTTCCTCTGATAGTTGTAAATCCCTTCTTTAACTGTGCTCGGCTGACTGTATAAGTTACACGTATCAATACTCGCCTGATCTAATCTGGTGGCCTAGTATTAGCTTACTTTTACTTATCGTTTTAATCTATTCTCTAATCGAACTTGACTTTAGGCGAAGTTAAACCTTAGGCGAACTTAGCTTTAGGCGAAGTTAAACCTTAGGCGAACTTAGCTTTAGGCGAAGTTGTCATCAGGCGAACTTGGCTTTAGGCGAAGTTGTCATCAGGCGAACTTGGCTTTAGGCGAAGTTGTCATCAGGCGAACTTGGCTTTAGGCGAAGTTGTCATCAGGCGAACTTAGCTTGCAGGCGAAGTTCATCAGGCGAACTTAGCCTGCAGGCGAAGTTGTCGTCTGCAGCTACTGTTCGTTCTTAAATCCCTTAATCACCTTCGTTTCTTAACCAAATAACTCGATTTAGGTACCCACGGGATCGTCTGACCAGCGCCTACAAACCCCAACCATCAAATCGACCTAACATCGATGTTTAAAGGGTGCGATTTAGGCATATAGGTTACGGGTTCTTTTATCAATCGATTAACCCATCAAATCTTAACCATTTTCAGTAAGATTAGCTTTGTTGGATTCGTTTTTACCATACAAACTCAGATCTATCATTTCTCAAATCAAACCGAACCTATACGAACGATTTCTAACTATAAACGTACCTTGAACGAGTCGAACTACGAACCCGGTTAAGCCTTGATGTTGTTTTGGTCCGTCACGACGTTCCAGCACCAACAAGCTCGGGTTTTCGCCTTCGGATCTTGGTTCGGGTTGTGTGTGTTTTGGGTGTGTGTGTATGGGAATGAGGATTAAATGGTGGTTAATGGTATTTATATTTAGGGATCATGGGCTTAAGCCCATGGACTCTCCTTCCTTCTTTCATAACCCAAGTCCATAACCCATATCCATTACCCAACACTAGCCCGACCCATACCAACTCCTACTCTATTTATTTATTTCCCGATAACCCGAGTAAACTTTCCCTCTATTATTAAGTAATATAATTAATATCATTTTGGAAATTTCGGGATGTTACAGGACGGGTTTAGGTATTCCCAGACCCGGACCCGATTATAAAAACCCGTCCCAGACCCGTCCCAAACCTGTCGGGTTTTTATCGGGTAATTACCCATCGGGTATCGGGCATACCCGCGGGTTTCAGACGTACCCGTTAATTTATTAAAAATACCTGTCGGGCACACCGGACATAAAACCAATCGGGTTTTGACAATATATATAACTAATCAATTACAAAAAATGATCACCGTAAAATAATTTAATAAACCAAAACGATATAGTAATTCTTATAGTTTCATGATACATTTATTTAAAAAATATATACAATTCTACCCAAAATAAAGTGGCAAAAAAATGGACATGTTAGCTACTCTAACAAATAAATCCATTGGTCAATAAGAATTTGATCGAAAAGTGAATTGCCAAATTATTTTTTATGATTAATATATAAAAATATATTAGAATATAGATTTTTTTAATGTTACTATATCTTTTAGTCAATTAGTTGAACGGCACCACCGCACCGGTTAACAAAAAATCAAAAATACTACTTTTAATATTACTATATTAAACATATGTATTTATATATGTATAATAAATATATACAAAAAATTATGTCGGGTAAATAATCGGGTAAATGGGTCAATATTATCGGGTAATCGGGCGGGTAACTGGGTATTTTATAAATCCCAAACCCGTCCCAGACCCGCGAAAAATTTCAAAACTAATCCCAAACCCGTCCCAAACTCTAATGGGACGGGTAATACTCGTCCCAATTATGTCGGGTTTCGGGTATTCCCGTCGGGTCCGGGTTTGATTGTCATCCCTACTTGAGCATTTTCCGTCCATCATTTATTTCCATTTCTATAATTACACTAAAAAAACATTATATTTCTATCACATGTTAATTAAATAATATTTCTTATGCATTTAACATTACAATTTATTTCCCATTTATTCACAACTAATTTCAACAAATATTAAAAAATAAATGAAGACAAATTTTCTCCAAATTTACAAAAAAAAAACAACTAATTTTTCTCTCTTATTCACTCACAACCACTTTTAATCTTATCTTATAATTTCAAAAAGATCTCACAAAAATTAGGGGATGGGTTGGGAATAGTACTCGAATACTCTCATTCATTCACTATCTTTAAATTCAAAAGTACATTAAAAATCATTGTTTTTTTTTTCGTTTTTGTTCAAATAAATAATACTTTTCTATTTATTTCAAAAAATATTAAAAAACTTTTATGATATTATAAGAACTTTTCAAATATACTGTAAAATCACAACATGCTCTATATTTTTTAGTCACAACACCTTAAACAACTTCCTATATTATAAAATTTTCACTTACATAATTTGATGGCTAAATTGAGAATGCTCTCAAAAGAAGTGTTATTTATTGTTCAAGTGGTTTTAGAGTAAAATATAATAAGGTTTGGCTTAAATACAAATTAAATTAACGTGCTAATTGTGAGAATCTAATATAGTAATTATATATACAAGTAAAACAGTTACGTAATTATATCATATGGTAATTACATAATTACTCTATGATGTAGTTACATAATTAATATATACTTGTATAATTAATTTACTTTATTCTTACAATTAACACGTTAATTTTATTTGTACGCTAACTTTCCCCGATATAATAAGCACTCCTCTTGTTAAAAGGAAAATTTAATATATTTTTTGAAAAAATGGAGATATTTTAATATACCCATGATGATCCATGTGGTATTTTAAATTATATTTTATCATATTTTCCCTTTATGTCTTTTCAGTTGTTACTTTAACATAATTTTTTAATTGATTTAGTTATTTAAGAGATTTGTCTTTTCTTTTAACGAACAATCAAGCAATCAGGCAACTAGGGTCAATGGCCCGTCGGATCATCTCATTTCACTAGAAAATTCATGATCTAACTTAAGCCTTCTAATATATTTTAAATGAGGTTTGAACTCAAGATTTACTTTTTCCTTTTTTTTTTTTTTTTTTTTTTTGAAACAACAAATTTTTTTTCACCTAAAATCCCCCTAACCTTGCACTTGCAAGGATTTGAACCCACCACCTCCACTTTAAAAGGTGGACACCATACCACTAGACCATTAGGTCATGGGTTACTTTTTCCTTTTAAATTGTAGTCTTTGAATGTCTCAATTAACCACTAGAACTAATTGAACTAGAGATCATTGGCTAGTTATTTAAGAGATCTTGGTTCAAATCTCGAAGGATACTCAAAGGACAAAACTAATTATAAGTAATTAACTTTGCTATTAAAAGGCTATTGAGGCATATTAATAAGCTTATTTCATGTTGTCTTTTATGTTAACGCTATCCTTTAATAAATAAATATAATTTAATATCCAATAAAGATTGTAATTTCCATTAAGTATAAAATTAATTGGGTGTCAAACAAGTTTAATTTAGCATAAAACATATCTAACTATCCAAAGAAGTTTTCATGTACAATTCAATTCAATTTTTATTTTGAATGCATATCATATACTTCTAATAAAATAAAATAATGAAGTTTAGATGTCTAATTTCTCATCTCATTCATTCTATTTCATTCATGGATCATCAAAACCATTTTGGCAATGGGTTATAAATCAGTCAATTTTCTATCATAATCTTCTATTTTTTATCTCATTCATTATAGTTATTAATGGATCATCGGTCAAAATTATTTTGTCATATGATTTATAAAATAGTCAGAACATTAAAAGAATGTTAACTGAATATCAAACAAGTAAACGTAAATATATAAAAGTTAAATAGTTAGAAAATAGTAAAAAACAATCGTTTTCTAGGGGTATGTTCATTCGATTTAATTCTTTTCCTACTGAGACTATATGCTGTATTATTCAGGGTAACTAGCAAACATGGCCTAAAACTGTTAATATTGGATGACGATGATAATACTTGAGATATTTAAAGAGATTTTTTCAAATTTATAAATTTGAAATTTTAAACTTCTTTTTGTTTGTACTATATATTCCGTTTGTTTTTTACCTTTAGGTTTGTTCATTTATTTCAAATAACGAACCTTATTTATTTTATCATTTGTTAAATCTCATGCATTATACGGGTTTAAAAGCTCGTTTAATTATGTTACTTTAAACTTGTATATTACTTATGCCAAATACCATTATAGAAATACATCTTACACATGAATTGATGCTAATATAGATTTTTATTTTATGATTGTTTATAGTTTGTAAAAAGAAACAAAATTCTTTATTTCTAATATAATTAATAATTACACAATAAAAAAGTATAATATAATTAAAATTGTATAAGAAAAAAAAAGTGACGTTAGCACCTTTAAAAAGATAAACGTTAAATATTGTTGATAATTATTGTTGTTCTTCATATTGTATCATAAAATAAACTAACTTCGTCAATAAAAAAATTTGAGACAGCCAGGTTTCGGTCATAAATTTCAAAAAGGAACGACTAATTAATTTAAACTGACAAATGCATAATTTCAAAAACTCATGTTCATTCTTACCTTTAAGCTAGAATCAAGTTTTCCTGCCAAAGCCAACAAAAGAGTTGTTTTCCCAGAAGATGGCGGACCCAACAAAAGTGTCATTCTATAACATTACAAATCAAGTAATTATTATTTTTTCTTAAAAAAAAGGTTGGTAGAACTTGCAAATTAACTACTACGTACCTTGAAGGTTTGATTATCCCTGATATATTTTTAAGAATTGTGAGTTTGGTTTTCTTAGACAAATTGATTCCAACTGAACTAAGAATCGATTCGATTAAATTTCTGGCGGCATTTATTAGCGTTGGAAGCGCTCTATCACCGATGTAACAATCCGCTTCAACCGTCAAATTTTGATACCGAACTTCTACAGTTGGTAGAGAAATGCCAACCCTGAAAGGATAAGCTGTTTCATAATTTATACAAATAATAATAACCTATAAAACCATTTAGCTAACAATTATGGAGTTAAAATCTTACTTATCAATACGATCTCTAAACTTCCTCAAGAATCTGCCATTATCTTCTTCAGCATCCTTGAAGATCTTGTCAATGAACTCTTGATGAGCTTTCGAGTCGAGTTCTCCAACATCCAATAACAAGCCATCAGATGGTGTTTGCATGTCTAAATTGTTGAAGATGGTTTTTCGGATTTGGTGGTAGGTGGGTAGTTTCTCCAAAGCAGCCCATCTCAAGGCCTCTTCGTCCGCCACCGAGCCGTGGCTGCTCCGCTCGCGGCTGCTGCCACTGCTACCAATGGATAACACATCTTCTATTCCCCTACTCAGTCTTCTACGTATGCTTCTAATAATATTTACTCCACTGTTTTCCTCCGTTCTTCACTTTCAAAACAGCCAGTTGATCAGTGTTGGTGTGCGTTCATTATTAACTGACTACCAGCTATTTAACGCTAACAATTTTTGTCGTGCATCATGTATTTTTTTTTATTATTTTTCATGAGTTTATATGTCACAAATATTATAATTATAAATGAAAAGTAGGGTTGTATATATTTGTGTCCAAACAAGTTGTGTTTTGGGGTGTTTTTTTCTTTTTAAATTGTGTTTTGGGGTGTTTTGTTGACCAATATTAATTTCAAATGAGTATCATGCGTGGTTACGTACGGTTGTCTTGTTCTAGAACTCTAGAAGAGTGGTGTGGTGTTTTTTAATTAACAAGTATTAATATGATTCTGTCAAAAAAGAAAATACGTAACAAATTCTTTTACCATTTTATATTTTTACCACGTGTTCTAGATTCGTGTATGTCTTGTATGCTTTGCTATCGACGATATATATGTCTAAAGTAATTTGCATAACATTTATTTATTTATTTTTGTTAATTTAACAACTATAACTAAATGGGAGAGTCATCAAAATGCGAATATGGGACACCAAATTATTCAATCAAAACAATACTAAACTTAAAAGTCTATTACAAAATTTACAATAGGCAAATTAACAAATCAATAAGAAAATGACTAATAAACGGCAACAAACGAGCCGAAAGAAATATGAAAAGGCTGAGATGAGAATCTAACTTCCATTGTACACGTGTCACTATCGACTACAGAAGAGCTATCTCGCTTCCCTCATAGTTATAAAAGAGCCGGCTTTGCCATGTCAAAAGTTCACCTCGACAACCTGGCTTCTTCATAGCCCACACTTTAAAGATCTGGCAGCTTCCTAGCCCAAACTCAGACAATCCGGCTTTATCACTGACAAAACTCCAAAAATCCAGATCCTTCAAAACCTACTTGAAACAAATGTAAATGTAAAAGTCGATGACTATTTTACAAATTCAGTGGCCCATTTAGTCAATGACTATTTTAACAAATTCAGTGGTCCATTTGGTGAACTTCACATCTTTTATATATATATATATATATATATATATATATATATAGGAGATGGTTCAAAAGAAAAATGATATTATTGCAAGAAATGCAAGAAATGAATATGGACCACTAGTTTTGTTTTAAGTTTTAAATACTTAAAGCTAAATAAAGAAACTATTAATTATTCTCTTTCTTCAATTAATATAACTAATAAACCATAATACTTATTTATTTAATTAATATAACTAAATAAATTATTATAATTAGAAAATATTAAGAACCCATTTATTTTTATAACATACGTTTTGTTTCTTGAATTTTTATCCTACACACGTATAATTTATTCATACATTAAAATTTCTTTCTATCCACAACTAATTTCTTCCAACTCAATATATTAATATCCATCAACACATACTTACATTATGATGAATAATACCAAAAAATAATTTTACATGTGTTTGCATTAGATATCAACAAAAACATACAACCTACACAAAAACGTATAATCTACACTTGTTCTAAGAATAAGACAGCATATAACCTACACACGGAAAACATTTAACCTACACACAAAATTCATCATCAATAAAATACACACGCACACGAAAACATATAACCTACACACAAAAAACACCTGCACACGAAAATTTTAACTTTGTGTAGATTATCTACACTTGTTCAAAACAGGTGTAGGTTATATAACTTTCTGTAGGTTGTATATTTATTTAACTTTGTGTAGATTATAAATTTTTTATTGCTCAAAACTAGTGTAGGTTATATAACTTTATGTAGGTTGTATATTTATTGAAATTAAATACGTTGATATATGCTAATATATTGAATGGAAATTATTTTTTTAATATAAAGAAATAATATTATATGAATAAATTGTATTTATGTTGAATAAAATGAAGAATGTGTAAATAAAAATTAAAACTAAATTAGTGTTTTTATCTTTTTAATTATTATAGTTAAATTAGTTAGATATATTAATTAGAGATATTTATTATGGTTATATTAGTTGTATTAATTGGAGAGAGAGATTGCATTTATTGTTACATTAACATCTTTTTTATTTATTTTTAAATATTTAAAACCTAAAATAAAACTAGTGGCTCATATTCATTTCTTGCAATAATTTGATTTCTTTCTTGAACTTAAACCTATATATATATATACATATATATATATATATATATATATATATATATTAAAAACAAGTAGTAGTTATCTCACAAAAGCTACTATTCATGGGATAACTAATAAGGTTTGAACATGTATCCAAGTAGTTATGTGAGTATTTGCAAGTCAATAAAATAGTCCATGCATTTAGAAGCTTATTTTCATGACATTATTATTTTTATTATTTTATTATTCAATGTTTATAATTAACTTTTACTTAGATGTCTCGACTTAGTAATATTTGATTCATTTTTCAAATTTACTCCTACCTACATTTCGATGTAAATTTTATTCAAAACCAAGTTGCGGTAACACACGGACAAACTTTATTAACTTAATGTTTTATTAATGTCCTCATCGTGACGCACAAGTCTACATATATAAATGCTCGCTCCCAGCGCAATGCGCGCAGACATTTACTAGAGCAAACTTTATACACTTTATATTTTATTAGCGTCCCAATTGTGGCGTGCGAGTTTACATGTATCAAGCCCCCCCCCCCCCCCCCTTCCCACCATTGACTAGTTACTAAATTAAATGGTTTCTTTATAAGGGATAATGTCAAAATATTGTTTCTTCATGAATAAGAAACATAAGCTTTTACATACAAAGGGTTAGTCAAATTTATGTTTCTTCTTGGAAAAGAAACATAACATAAATGTTTCTTAATAAAAAAAGAAACATGAAAAACATAGCACATGATTTGTAAATAAATAGAAAGACTACAAGTCTAAATATTTTATCCAAACAAATGATCTATCAAGGTTTAAAGTTATCAAAACCAGACTAAAGGCCTGTAGCTGGATCAAGAGACGATCCAGGTATTTATGTAATCATATTTTATTATAGCATTATTTATTCACAAAAGTTTTTAAACGAGATCACCACATCATTCTATACATACAATCACAAGTGAATACGTTAAACTTTACAAGCAGTCAAAAGATGTATACTCAATACACGGGTTGTTTATCTTAAAGAGTCAGTCAAATGTTTATAAGAGATTATGTGATCCCTAATATACAAGATAGAAAATAAAAGCAACTCAGACTGATTATACATGTGTCTGGATCAAAACATAACTGAACATGCAATCATAACCAGTTCTCCAAAGGGCTACGTGGCTCGGAGAACCATTGAATTGTGTTTGTATGGCAAATGGTACAAATCCCAAGATGGAAATATGTTTCCGCAGGGTTTGTTCAAGAGAATTTTCTTGTCGTTTAAAGATTTGTTAAATGTTTTCAGAGTCAATAATTTACCAACATATCGCTGACGTATTTTTTCCAACATTTCAAGAAATCAAGTTTAGCATATGTAGCAAGGAACTAGAGTCACTTATGGAGTTAGACGTTCGCTGTATGAAGATGACTTAGTTTTTAATTATTAAAATATTGTATACAGATTAAACAAGAATTGTAAATCAAACACTCCGGTATTTAATATTCAAAGAAGTTTTCGAAACAAATAAATATTTTGTTTTAAACGAAGTCTTTCTGCTAAAACAACCCGCAACTCTGATATATTTACAAAACATGTACCAACTGTTGGTCATACTTCTAAGCCCTAAGTCGGGGTGTGACAGTAGTACTTGTTGATGTAGATGTCATGCTATAATAAAAAACAAGTATTTTATTAACTTAAATATCTATAAACAGTACGGGTAAGTAAGGTCGTCTCCACAGGGAATCAATGGAAAGTGCACGTAAAACTCGTATAAATTAATTAATTAAATTAGGTGGCAAACGACGTCAAGCGGTTTAGAAATATAATTTGCAAACACACAATTATAAATTAAGAGTTATAAACAATTATAATAAAAAATGATTCACTTCAGGTTCAGGTAATGCGATGACCGACTAAGCATAGATATAGATAAATTAATTGCGCAGTAATTACTAAACCTAATAGTTGGGTTGTGATGACAAACGATACTCTAACCGAATTGTTGACACAACCGAATCCGGTTTACCCAATTACCAGTTTAATGTATGAAAATTGAGTATAAGCAATGACTAACAATTATTGGTTAATGACATAAGAGCTAACCCTAAATGTTGATGAACACAACCAAAAAAGTGATGCAAAGTTTGATAGTCAAAAGCATAAACTATGTAAATAATCCATTGATAATGTAAAACAAGATTAAAGAACACTCAATCAAGTTTATAATCATTTAACACGTAGAATCTGATCAAAGTTAGTTTACAAAAAACCCTAGCCTAAAGTGAATACAATGGTTTTAGTCTGAAATCGGCATCACCAAAGACTCGCTCATTTGATGAAAGGATGAAAGCATGCGATGAACTAGGGCTGCACAGAGAACCCGACCCGACCCGAGAGAAGCCCGGCCCGACCCGAGGACCGATGCATCTGGATTATGAAGACCGACTACTGAACCAGTTGGGGATAATCGGGTTCGGTCCTACCTCTGGTCGGTTCTTCGGTTATATAGCAGAGAACCGAGACCGAAATTCTGTTTTCCACGAGTCTAAATTGCAGTAGACGATATGGGCTAAACCATGCAGGAAACAATTTGGATACAATTCAAATTCACCAGCTGAGCGATTAACAGATTAATCCACAAACAACACAGTAAGTTTTCATGTTTTTATTGCGATTAACAGATTAAACGACAATTTTTTTCATGCTCGATTAGCAATTTTAGTGTAATTTCGAAGTGGGTGTTCAATTAGGTCCATGAATCATCCTATTTAATTGTTTAGTATAATTTGATTGCTTAATTTTGAGGGTTAATAGATCAGTAAAAGTTTAGGCTTATCGTTTGATTAAATTTGCCCACCAACTGTTTGACAAAATGTCTGAATGAACTCTTCGGTAATTATCCGATTGATCGATTAATGTTGTTACATGTGATTTGATTAACAATTTGTACCATATATATGTAGTTTTCAAACAACATTAGCCATTATAATCACCTACTTAAGCAAGCAGATAATTTAGCTTGCATGAAGATTTTTAATTGGTGTTATTAATTAACGCTGCAATTTTTAAAGAATAGTAAAACCGGTCCTCGGGTTTTTTTCGGTCTTCACGGGCAAAAGACCGACCCGACCCAAAAACGATTTGGCTAGATTTTAAAGACCGATTTTAATACCCTAAAATTAGGGTCGGTTCGGGATTGGGTTTTTTCGGGCCAGTTCTTCGGGTTTTTTCGGTCCGGACCTAATTCTGCACACCCCTACAATGAACTGACGAACCGGAAACTTCTGGATGGTGGAGAATCGTCCTAGCGCTTCTCTCTGGTTGCTGGAATGAAGGATCTCTCCAATGGGGGCTAAAGCCTGATTGTATTAAAGTTAGGTTTAATTTTTCCGTATGTGGCTAATTCGCGTCACGCGAGAGGGTTTAGAGTTGGTCCTTCGCGTCGCGCGTAGCAACTTTTCCTGGTCCTGACACTTGGCATGGATTTTTTTTTCTTCTTGTATTCTACATAGGAAAGCGTGCCGATCAATTCCGCTCTCCCAAGTCCTCATTCCAAGCCTGTAAATTACCTCGATAAGCATCCTTAACGTCTGATAATGTAAGGCCCCGTTACCGGTGCCTCACCTTTGGACGTTGGATTTACTCATAAACGCAGTTCTAAACATCAGAGTTAATTAAAACATTCGCGGAATATTAAAACTTTCATAGACATTTCATAACGAACCACATCTTGTCTTAAAACAACACCCCGTCTTTCAAAATACACAAAACATTTAAACTTAAACGTCTCGAGCCTTCCGATGCCAGCCTCTTATTCAATGCCACGTGTCCCCCTCAAGCGAGCTGCCTCATCCTACTCACCTGCGTGCATACTAAAAGTCAACTACGCTGAGTGAGTTCTAGTTAATCATACATCGTACAATGCATACATACTTATATACTTTTGTTCATGCTTTCATACTTTCATTTTACTTTCATACTTCCATATCTTACGTTATAAAGAGCATTACACCCTACTTCCTCGAGTATTATTAGGGCCCGGTTCCCTCCTTCCTCGAGTATTATTAGGGCTCGGTTCCCTCCTTCCTCGAATATTTGTAGGGTTCGGTTCCCTAGTTCTCGAATATTAGTAGGGTTCGATTCCCTCCCACCTAGAGTATTATTAGGGCCCGGTTCCCTCTTCGTTACCATACCACCATACCTTTCCTTCTTTTATTAACTTTATCACATTCATACATATAAGCATACATAACATATCTACATTATACATAGCATTAAAACCTGATAGTACGTGCAATATTCGAAGATCGTTTACGTACCAACAAGCAATCATTCCTACATTTCACATTATCACATAAGGCATACACTTATCACTTTGGATAAGTGTATTAACATACACATCGAGTATGCACACAACCCCGAAAACATAACAAGGAAATGGGGCTAGAAACTCACCTGAATGCGGTTACGTTCTCCGTTAATAGTTATTCCCTTCTTGAGCTGTACACGACTAACTGTATATCAATTACACGTATCAATTCACTATTACTACTCGCATCGTGTTTCTAGTTTAATCATTGCCCTCAATGAACTGGGGTTCGGGGGCAGTGCCCCTGACAGCGAGGTTCTAGGGACGGCAGCCCCTAGCGGGGTCCAAAGGGCAGAGCCCCTGGCTGGGGTTAAGCTGCCAGGTCAGATTGGAAAATTTTTATTTTCATTAACTGTCTTAACACATTTTCCACTAACATTTTAAGTTATTTTCTAAGTTGGGCTTATTTAAATCAGGCCCAATCATCCCTTATCTGGCCCATTGGATTCAGCCCAAACCCAGCAGAGGACTTGCCCGAGAACCCTGTTTGACCGAGAACTCTCATTCTTGGCCGAAAACTCTCCTGTTTGACCGAGAACTTGGTTGACCGAAAACCATTGGGACCGAGAACCTTCAGGTTTGGCCGAGAACTCGCAGTCTTGGCCGAGAACCCTTGTCTGATGGTGTTTTCTCGTATTAGCTCATATTCATCTATCCTTTAGTCTATTCTAGGCTTAGGTAAAGGTTAACGACCCATTACCCCAACTTTAACCACCTATTACCCATTTTTCATTCACCGTTTTACACCTATTATTATCACGGCTTCAAGATCTAACCCGTTTTAGACATAAAGCTTAAACCTTTATAGTGTTAAGACGTTATAGGCTAGATCTAGGGTTTATCTATAATCTGTATGTTGTCGCAAGTCTATTAAGTTCATTTTGATCTTCAAGTTTGCATTTTTATGGAACATCTACACCCGATCTATTCTAGGGTTGAGTTTCATGGCTAACCGTTTATAAAAACGTAATCTTTAAGGTCAAGAACGTACCTTTATACGGTTATTAGGTCGTGGCTAGCTTGATACTTGATCGAGGACTTGTTATCTTGCTTGTATGATCAAAGATCTAACGTTACTAAGATCGGTTTAGGGTTTGGGTGTTGGCCGGCGGCTAGGGGAGTGTATTTGGCTTAAGTGTATGTTTTAAGGTGTAGAGAGGATAAGATGGATAAGTTGGATGGAAATGGAAAGATTTAGGGTTTAAGGGGTATTTATACTCCCTTAAGCCCATGGACCTAAGGCCCATCTTTCCATTTTAGTCCATAATTAATTCCATTTAACTAGCATACTTATCTCTCCCTTTTTACCATTTTATTATTTCTTTACTGTCTCAAGTAAACTTTTCCGCCATAACAAATCAACGTAAAATATTATTATTATTCGAAATTTGGGATGTTACAGATAACCTGAAACACATAAACACGCTTGAAGTACTAATGTTCACACAATATTTAAACTAAAACTAAACAATTAATATACTAAAACACACGACTTTTAACCGAGCTATCATCCGTTACCCCTCAACTCCTTCTGCGAAGTTGAAATTTTAATTATTTTTTTACATTGTATGTATTACTTTACCCTAAAATTATATTACGTTTCCCGTCAAAATTTTTAAAAACCCAAAACTTCACCTTTTAAAGTTTTATTAGATTATAAGCCAACGAGTTGTCTAAAAGGGTTAAATATTATTTTCATACCTTTTGTTTGTTCAATTACGCAACTTTAGTATCGGTTTTGACTTCATTGCAACCGGATGCCTGACATATGTCATTTTATTACTTATTTTCCTAACCCCGTTTATTTTGTCTGGTAAGTTAGGGGTAAATTGATAATTTCGTTTATTTTATTTGAATTTTCTTTTGAGTTAAGTGACATTTTTATACTTGTGGTTTGTTCAGTTACACAACTTTAGTACCTTTTTTTGAATTTATTGCAACTAGATACTTGGATTTGTTTTGGATAGATAGGCAAACCAAAAGAGATATTACATCTTAACACCACCAAAGACGGTAGTTCTAGGGAGTGGTCTCGCGAGTAATTGCAATTGTTTAATTAAGGATTCAACTAAACCGTTTTCTGTGTGAACATGAGGCATTGGATTTTCAACAGTTATCCTGATCGGCAAACAATATCGTTAATTAAATGATTGGGATGTGAATTCTCCTACATTATCTATCCGGGTGTTTTTAATTTGATTTTCCAGGAAATGAGCTCTAATTGTATGATTTGAGCTAAGAATCAGGAAAATGCTATATTTCGGGCAGCTAAAAGATTCACATTTGACCTTTTTGAGGATGCATCAATTAAGACCAAGAAATATAGGTATGATCCACTTGCAGGATCAACTAGCCTGCAAATGGTCCACTTGTATCAATTTAGTTTGTGAGCGCCGAGTAATAAGTTTACACAAAGAGTATATTGCACATGATAATATTAGATCATGCGTACTAGAGGCTTTATGGTGGATAAAGCGGGGGGCGTTTTGGTTTTTTTTTTTTTGTGGTTTTTTGTAAATAATGCAGGTGGAAGGCACGGAAATAAAAAAAAAACAAATAACAAAGTTATGAAGACTTTATGACTACACATGTTTTTGTAAAAAACCATAACTCTAACTGGACGCCACGTGACGCATAACGCCCAGGGGTGGGACTTTATGATTACACATGGTCTTATGAAAGCAAGACTTTTAAGTTTTTAAGAGGTTTCCCACTTGCACTTTTAATTGTTCGTCTCATCATAATGCTACGATCGAGTGTGACCTAATCGTCATACCATATATTAAATGTATCTTTATCAAATAACTTCTAGTTATTCACTATATATGATTCTATAGGATTAATATTAGTACAATATAATTCAGAGGATAAAGCATGTAAACTTTTGAAAATGGTTTCAAACCATATTTGTTTGAGATAATTTGAAGATACTCAATATTATTAATATTATTTTCAGATATAGTTTTTACATATTAACCGTTTTTTCGAATATCTTTGAAACTGAGTAAATTTCTTTTGAATTTACTAGAGTATAATACATTATTTATGACTAGTTGGGTACCCAAAGACAATGTTATGTGGGCTCTACCGTAGCTTTCAATAAAGTTACTAACACTAGCTATAGTACTGAGACCACCCACTATGGGGCGCCCTCAAGAGGGTTTGTTGGCGACTTGGGAGCCAAACACCATAGTGGGGCGCCATCGGATACAGGGCGACGAGGAAAAGGGCCATGCAACGGCCGACGCGGTGATTGAATTTGGGTGGGCCCTCTCTCAGCAGCTCTCTCCATCTCTCTCTCACACACATACATACATACGCATATATATATGTATAATAGGGGCGCCGTTGGTGCATTAAACCATAGCAGGACATCTTTGGGTGGGACTTCGATGCCCTCGGTGCTTACATGGCGCTGACATGGCAGCCCCCCACCATAGCGGATTGTCTTATAGGTGTATGTGCTAAAGACGACTCAAAGAAAAAAAATTATGTTTGAGAATAGTGTTAGTTTTCCCGCTATCTTTCAGACATTCATTACCAATCATAACTCTCTAGCTAGCATATATATTTCTGGATTGAAAAACATAAGATAATTTTGAGCAATTCGTGCTAATAACATTAATGAGAATTTTGTAATGTTATTGAAGAAGAGAAAGTAATTAATATACCGTATACGTATTTATATAAATAAAAAAGTAACAAATAACTATCGGATACAGATATATGAGATGTTGTAACATGATAACTAATGTAATCATGCAATCAATAATTGATAATTATTTTTTTATTTTTATTTTATTTTATTTTTTTTGAACGGCAAATTAGGATCACTCACGGACCACTGGAGTATCATCGTGTCACCAGCAGAACCATGCGATCATATCCATCTCCACTAGGCAAAGTCTTTCCCATGTGTTAATTTTAAAATATAAGGTTGGGCCCTGCATTTTTGGTTACCTTTTTTAAAAGGTTTTGCGTATTTCCTGTTTTATTACATGTTTGCGTATGACGTTTCAGCGTTGGTAACCTTATTTTTCTTGATTTGTCCCATCATTTATTGTGAGTTGTGAGTCTGTTGTCTTTCTTTCTCACTTTATAGTTTGGGATTATTGTAGCCTAACGGCCAAGATTTAATAAAAATTAAACTAGGAATCCCCTAGTCAGAAGTTAGGAGCCTAAAAAAAGAAAAGAAATGAAAATAAGATGGGGTATTTGAAATTGCTTATTGTAGCTCTACCATTTACATTGTCACACTTATCACCACTATCCTATAATTAGGGGTGTTAGGAATTGCTTATTAAAACTACATATTAACTTATTATCTTTTCTAAAAGGTGTTTAGAAAAAGTAACCTTTGCAACTCATTTTAACGTTTTAAATGTAGGAAAACGAGTTTTGAGAAGAGGGAATTTACCTCTCAAAACTCTTTTTTCAAAAGTCAAAAGAAGCATTAAATAAGCAATTCTAAACGTGCCCTTAATATAACTATTATAAATCATTAGAACACCCGTCGTGGGGCTTCAAAGAGGCGACAAAAGCTGATGTGGCCCAGCCTTAACAACACGCACACCTCGTCGGGGCGTTAAGGCTCAGGCAGTAAAGGGAGGTGCTTCGACACATTAACGAGGTAGCAAAGTAGAAAATTGTGGGATTCAAATGCTTTGACAATGAAATAGTGTGCTTTACTGTGGCAACGAGGCTTAAACCACAACAAGGTGTTAAATGAGCGTGTTAGTTAAAACCTCACTGTCTACTTGGCTGTCGCGTGACATCATAAATTGAGATTTGAAGTCCAACCACAACAATCAACCTCAGAACTGAATATAATTATTTATACCTGATATATATATATATATATATATATATCACGTTACAAACAATAATAACCCAATATAACTATAGACCTTTAAAAATAGGGAAAACTTCTTAGAATAGTAACAAAATTTAACCATTGTATCAATTAAGTTGCTCTAACTTTATTTGTTTCAATTATGTTACTCACAAACTTTTTTTTGCATCAATTAGGTTACTCACAAACATTTATTTATTTATTTACTTTGTCTCAGTTAGATTATATGATGAATTACTTGTTATCCTTTTGAATTACTATATCATTTTTATTGAACGGCTAATTATATTATCATTTGACTAAATTAATGTTAGATGAATTAATTTATTTATTTTTTTAGAATTTTAACCATAAATTTAAGCTTAAATGATAAAAAGTTAATTAGTGTATGAAATTTAAAAACTAAAAATAGTTTAATGGAAAAAGTATTTCTAATAATAAAAAAAATTGAAATATGGTGCCTTCGAGAAAACAAACAAACATTGTTTTTTTATTATTTATTAATTAAAAGAAAACATTTTTTTTTTTAATTTGTCAATTTCCATAATTAATAAATTCCATCTCACTAATTTTAAATTCTATATCATCGGTCCACATCACCGTTTACAAAAATTTTTAAATGAAAAGTATGTTAGGTCAGCATAATTATCTACCTAAAACGTAAAATTAGTACATAGGTGAAACATAAGTGATCTAAATGAGACAAAAAAATTTGTGGGTAACCTAACTGTTACAAAAAAAGTTTGCGAGTAATATAATTGAAACAGAAAAAGTTTCAGTAACCTAATTGGTGTAATGGTGAAAGTTTGTTACTATTTTATAAAGTTGTCATTTAAAAATATGAACCATTATAAAAAAATAAAATCAGAAAATACCATTATATAATCTTATGACCAGTTAAAACAAAACGTATTGGTTTTTATTAATCCTAACTATTATCTTTTGGTAACTACTGGTCCCAACTAACGAATTGGGTGATAACGATCCCACATTTATCATATTTGTTCACAACGGTCCGCAACTAACAAAATTCGAACGTCGTTAGTTGCAGGTCGCCGAAAAAACGTTTTTAACTGGAAACTCACATTTTGTTCCCGAAAAACCCAACATTTTCGTTCCAAACATTTTTGTAACCTTAGAAACTTTTCTTCTAGTAAAAACCTCAATTATTGAAATTGCCGGAACCCTAAAATCATCGTCGAATCGGTTGGTGGTGAGTCTATTGGTGGTGGTGGTGGTGTTTCAGATGAGTTTTTCAGAAGAAAAAAATGTGAGTTTTCCGGCAAAATAATGTTTTTTCCGGTGACCTGCAACTGACGGTGTTAGGATTCTGTTAGTCACGGACCGTTGTAAACAAATATGATAAGAGGTGGGATCGTCATCAACAAATTCGTTAGTTGGGAACAACAGCTAAAGAAAGAAAATAGTTGGAACTAATAAATTAAACCAATACACCCAAAAAACTATTCTATATTTATACCTAGTATGACCCGACACCTAAAAAATATTCTATATTTATACCTAGTACGACCCGACCCAACTATCCAAGCATTTGAGAGGCCAAGAAGAGCTTTTGAGAAAAAATAAACTAATATAAGAACGAGCTTCAAGATTTTCTAATCGACATTATTTAGATTTATATTTACTTAGCTTTTTAATATTAACAGATATTTCTGTTCGCGTGTTGCTCTAGAAATGCGACGTAAACTCTGTCAGTATTGATTTAGTTCATTACAATAAAGTTTTATGACGAAAGTTGAAAATATAGAAATGTTGTGCCCAAATCTAGAAATCTAATATTTTATGTTAGCAAAGTTCATGAGCCAACAAGTAAATGCAAGAAACTTTGGTGTAAAAAATTAAAAGGTGACCAAAGTTTATTACCAAAGTTGTGATGGCAACCGACAACATGTAAATGATAAAGGTTAAAAAGAAAAAAAGCAAAGTTTATTTACCAAAGTTAAAGAACCAACATGTAAATGTCAACCACTATTTATTTTTAATTATCATGTAACTTGCGACTGTTTTTTTTAACTAGTCATTTTCAAAAGCTGAGTTAATGATCATGTTATTTGAACTTATTTCAGTCGCTAAGTTTATCGTTTTCTGAGCAAAGATATTGTAGAGAAAGAAAATTGAATGTGATTGAATGCTACAAATTAGACTTTGTAGATTTTATTCTAAAATGACCACTATCAATTTGTGGCCGCGATGAGATTGAAACTTCTGAAGATTTTTTTTAATCGATTTTAAATAATTTTATCTATTATCTTTTGATCATTATCGGTCTCAACTAACAAAATGCTGGTAACAGTTCCATCTTTTAACATATTTGCTTCTAACAGTCCACGACTAAAGGAAACGTAACTCTTTTAGTCTTCGGTCGTCCGAAAAATGTTTTCGTTGGAAAACTCCTTTTTCATCGGAAAACTCAACATTTTTCGTCTCAACCCTCTTTGAAACCTTAGAGCGAACCTTTATAAACTTTTTTACGTAAAAACCTCAATTATTGAGGTCGATGGAACCCTAGGTGGTGATATTCGAAAAAACGTTTTTTTACCGGAAAACTAAAATTTTTCGTTCCAACCCTCTTTATAACCTTAGTTCGGATCTTTAAAAGCATTTTTTTAATAAAAACCTCAATCATTGAGGTCGTCGAAACCCTAGAACTATCGTCGGTGGTGGTGTTCAGACAGTGATGGTCAACGGTGGTGTGTTCAAGTAGTGGTGGTCAACAGTGGTCGTGGTGTTCAGGTTGAGTTTTCTAGCGGAAAATATTTTTTTGGCTTCCGGAGACTAACGAAGTTACGCTACTGTTAGTCGTGGATAGTTGGAAGCAGTGTTGTTGAGATCGGACTGGACCGACCGGTCGAACCGGTCCGACCGGGAATCGGTCCACCAACCAGTCTGAATCTACATTGTTCCCTCAGCTCCCAGCGAACCAGCTGGTTGGACAAGAAAATCGGACCGGTTGAACCGATCGTCAATGAAAACATATATTTTTTTTCTGAAAAATCATTTTTCCAGCTCGACCCGCCATTTTTGACCAAAGTTGTTCGGGCGGTCTGACCGGTTGAACCGGTGACCCGGTAGGCCGTTCGGTTGGTGTAACATTTCGGTATTTTCTGTTATATTCGTTTAACCGTTACCCGACCCGTTTAAGAGTTCGGGTCACACGTTTAATAAAGTCATTACTTTTATTTGACTATTTTATTATTATAACACTTTTATTTAATAATTCAAAACTTACAAAACTTGGCATTTTTCTCCCAAACCAAAGCTTTAACCCAAATATGTTTCCAAACCTAAACTACAGGGACCTGCTGTGCAAATCTAGTATTGTATCATTATTATTTAATATATTTTAATCAAATTAAACATTATTCTTCTAACCTGGTCCGACCGGCCTGCCCTTGGATCCAAACCCGACCCGACGGCACCCCACATCTTCAAAATCATCAATTCCCGCTCGTCTTGACCGATTATCTTAGGAAATTAGCATATTCCATCAAGTAAACGCGTAACCGACACTTAATTATAGTAGGAGCGTGTTAATTAGCCCATAATTTGATAAATTAACCATTTTAAACCAAAACGAACCCTAATTTGTGATCTTATATAATCCCCTCGTTACGAACCAATTAAACTCGCTGAAACCTTCTCCTATTCGTCGCTAACTTTTCCCCTAAACCCAATTTGATTTACACTATCATCCCGTCACTCAAATTACCCCTCCTTTGGCCGCAACTAACTTGATCGGTTTCACCATCTAAACCACAGTTCTAATCCAACTAAAAGGTACACTAGAATCGCGTTATGTCAAAGAACATTAGCCCTAAACTTGTTTGAACGAACATGAACAAGATTATCCAATTGGATAATCTAGGGTTCATGTCCCTTTTAAACATGTGTTTATATTTTTGAATCTGCAATATTTAACAACTGGCCATGATAGCTCGGTTGGCTAGTCCACTAGTTAAAACAGGTTGGGTCGCGGGTTCGAACCCGGCCTAGCCCGTTTTGGGTTTTGTTTTCTTTTTTTTCTTTTGTTAACTTTATTTAATAGCTGGTCCTTTTAATATTAAATAAATCCCTACACAACTAATCATTTAAATATTATAAACCGACACTTTGAGCCGTTTTCCCGTCATCCTAAAACCCGATTTTCTTTTATTTATTGTTTATAAAAAAATATATATATTAAGTAGTAAATGTTATTTTTCTTAAAACCGAACCTCTAAGTCTCACGAAACCCGGTTTTTTTATATCTTTATATATTTAAAACCTTTTAATCAAATTTTTACATTTACTACATGTAATACAATATTTTGATAAACCGAACTTAAATTGTTCATAATAAATATCCTTTTTAAAACTCCACTTTAATTTATATATATTACATAATATTTATTTTTCAAAAATAATTAATAATAATGATGATTAAATACTAATAATAACAATAGTAATAACTAAAACGTTAATAAAATACAACAACCATAAATAAAATGCCAATTAGATTAATAACCTTATCGAGACCCAAGATCCGCCTTATTATTTTGTCATTTATATTTAACTCACTTTATCGTTAACAACTATGATTAATTGTCAGCAAATCTCGGGAAGCTTGATCGTTTTCCATCATAGCATTTTCTTTTATTATCTCGTCCCCGTTTACCCCTCATAAAAGGTAAGTAAATTCACATCCCCCTTTTTACCGCTTTACAATTTTGGGGGCGTTATGCGTTCTCAATTAAATTTATTGTTTTCACTACGATTCCACTATATGCATATAATTGAAGTTGCTCGATTAGTTGAAATGTGCAAATGTGACTATGTGTTTACTTTATGTTGGTTGGTATCCTCATCCTCATCATCATCCTCATTAGTATGATCATACGCCGTCGAAGTAAACCCTTATCTATGTGATTCGGTTGAAAAGACAACTTTTATTTATGGTTATACTAGTTGTAGTGATTTACAATTATCGCATGGAATTGTCTTTTATTATTATATATACTCAAAACTGTGGTTTACTTGCTCAACTTTATGTTGACAAAATATATAATTTCACGCATGGCGCAGATAGCTTTATAGAATGAATCGAGTATTGGAAGTTAGATGAGACCTTAGGTTGCTTGATGAATGAAGAACATTTTCTTTTTGTTATAAGTTATTTATTATTGATTTGTAACGTTATTGTTAAGACAAAGTTTGTGCTTTTGAAAATTGATATATGAATGAATAATTTAGATATTGACACGTATATTTTACTCAGTGTCTTCTGAGCTATGATACAATCAATGTCTCGCCCCGGCATGTTCCGCCGTAGGTTGTGGTGTGACATTCGGTGTCCGGTCCGGTTATGAAAACATTGGTTGGAAACAAACATATTAAAAGGTAAGACTGTTACCAACCATTTTGTTAGTTGCGACCACAAAGTGATAGTTGAGATTGTTTAAAACAAATATACCATTTTTTTAATTATTAGAAATACCATTAGTAAAAATCATGGAATTAAAGAGCCGCACTCTAATGTTACATCCGTGATTTTCTCTAAGGTAGGTTATCTGTTCGAGTTTTATTTGTGATAAAATGTTGTGCGCGAGTAAGAATTTTAGGGGTGTGCAACAGTTCAGAGCCGCGAGAACCGAAACCGAACTGAAAATGAATGAAAAATAGAACCGGAACCTATTATAGTAAACCAAAGCGGTTCCAAAACGGGTAAAGTCGGTTCTCACTAATCGGTTCTGTGCTAAAACCGGTTCGGTCGTTTATTTATTGTAAGGCCGCATTACCGGTGCCTCACATTGGACGTTGGATTTACTCATAAACACAGTTCTAAATATCAGAGTTAATTAAAACTTTACGCGGAATATAGAACTTTCATAGCATTACAATAATAAACCATAACTTGTATTAAAACATTCTTGTCTTTCAAATTTAAAACATTAAATATAAAACATCATCTGTCTTTAGATGCCAGACTCTTGTTCTTCTGCCATGTGTCCCCGCTCAAGCCAACTGTCTCATTATACTCACTTGCGTGCATACTAAAAGTCAGCTACGCTGAGTGAGTTCTAGTTAATCACACATTATACAATACATACACTTACCTTCAATTATGTATCCGAAGATACACAATAATTACTTTACTAACTTACTTTCATTACATAATTTTATACATACATTCATACTTTATAACTTTCATACTTTATAATTACTGTCCATTCTATCTCAGATATTATTAGGGTCTGATCCCTTTTTCCTTTGTCTCTCTCAGATATTATTAGGGTCTGATCCCTTTCTTTTCTATCTCAGATATTATTAGGATCTGATCCCTCTTTCCTTTGTCTATCTCAGATATTATAGGGTCTGATCCCTTTCTTGTCTATCTAAGATATTATTAGGGTCTGGTCCCTTTTTACTTCTCTATCTCAGATATTATTAGGGTCTGGTCCCTTTTTTCTCTATCTCAGATATTATTAGGGTCTGATCCCTCTTTCTTCATCTTCGTACATACTGTCTTTACATACCCATAACATACCTAATTTCTTTAATCAATCATACATATTCATATATTGTACATATATCTATCATACACATTCATCTATCATAAACATAACTCCCTTGTTAGCACGTGCAATATCCGAAGATCGTTCACGTACCGACAAGCTTTCATTCACATTTAAGATATACATACATAACATATAAACCATATAAGGCATACACTTACCATTTAAGGTAAGTGTATTAACTATCACATCGAGTATGCACACAGCCCCGAAAACATAACAAGGTAATGGGGCTAGAAACTCACCTGCGTCTTGTTTCTTTCTCCGTTAATCGTTATTCCCTTCTTTAATTGAGCTCGGCTAACTGTATATAAGTTACACGTATCAATACTTATTCGATCTAATCTAATGGCCTTGTATTAGATTACTTTTACTTAGCCTATTGATGGTTTTCCTTTATTTTAACATTCTTGTGTTTTATCTCTTAGGTCCTTACAATGCATACCATCACGTGTATACACATATGTGTATACCTATACAGGTCGCCATGTATTTGGGTCTCAATTTAAGCGAACTTAGATATCAGGCGAACTTATATATAAGCGAACTTAGATATTCAGGTGAACTTATATGGCGAAGTTGATCAGTAGGCGAACTTGCTTACAAGTGAACTTGCTTGCAGGCGAAGTTGTACAGTAGCAGTTTCGGGTTTGGTTTTGACCCCATAAACATCTCAGTTTTAACGTGAAATCCTTTGATACGATGTTAATAATTCCCGTGAACATTCCCATGGTCATTTTCGGATAAGACTCGGCCCGAAACGCATAAAGTTTGGATCTTTAAGCTTAAAACGTTTAAAACTAGATCTAGGGTCTATTTTAAACGAGCCGTTCATAACCATGAGTTCGTTAAGTCCATTTCAATCTTCAAGTTTGCAACTTTACGATTTATCTATACCTGATCTATCATCCTACCAATTTTCATATAAATCCGTTCATGAAAAGTAAGCCTTTTTAACAGAAACGTACCTTTGAGGTTTTTGTACGAAATCACTCGAGATGCTCAAAACCATATCAAACGAACTCCGATTTGAGTGATTCAAGCGGCCACGGAACCGTCTCGTCCCGATATACAAACCCATCAGCTTACCTTTGCCGGAAACCACCTCTACAGTTGCCAGAACAGCTAAACAATCGCCGGAATCTTCACTTTTGAGCTCCTGTGGTTTTACTGATAAAAATTGGACTTCCCGACCTCTGATCGAAGATATTTTCTGTGGAAAACTTCATTTATATGTCAGGAATACTCGGTTAAAATTTGAGACCGATCCAACGGCTAGATCTCCAAGAATCTTTGTGTCTTTGTGGGTGTTTTTCTCAAAAACGGGAATTGGGTTAAGTGTGTGTTTTGATAGTGTAGGCTATGGTGTGAAGATGTATGAAAATGGAAAAGATTAGGGTTTTAAGGGGTATTTATACTCCCTTAAGCCAATGGACCTTAGGCCCATCTTTCCTTTTTGGTCCATAATTAATTCCATCTAATTAGCCTACTTATCCTTCCATCTTTATTATTTTATTTCTCTACTAACTTAAGTAAATTTTTCCATCTTAAATAAATAATTGTATTAATTATTTATTCTTAGAAATTTCGGGACGTTACATTTATCATATGGGTTGTGCAAACTTTGCAATTTTCATAACAAGTTTATATAATTATATGTTTCTTTCATGATAAAATTAATTTAGATTACAACATGAACATCCATTATATTTTTTTATTAAAACTTACTTGTTGAAATTAAATAAATCATTAGTGACGATAGATTAAAGAATGATCATATCAATTTATATTATATTACCTTAAAAGCATGAATCAGAATTGATCTTGATTGCTATGTATTGAATGCAAAGAAAAAAAATTTGAATCAAAGAATGATTGAATGGATGCCGGCTAATAAGTTACCTGTAAAAGATGAGGATTGATATATTTATTTTAAAAGGTTTTAATATTCCGTCTCTTCGGTTCCACGTCTAGATTCGCGGTTATACCCGGAACCGAACCATGAACCGTTTAATGCAAATACTGAGAATCGTAAGGTAATATACGTTAGTGGTTCTGAGGCACCGGTTCGGTGGCGGTTTCTCGGTTCTGTCGGTTCCGAACCATTTCTTGCTCACCCCGAAAGAGTTTTACCACATTGTGCCTTTGGGTGATGTGTTTCCCCTTAAATTGGTGGCGGGGCATGTCACCAGTGATGTCTGCGATTGCGGCATGGGTGGCCTTTTGTCAATGGGTGTACCCCGACAGTCAAGCTTTGTTGGTCGTTAAAGAAAAGGTTAAAATCTCATAAACAATAAAGCCATGGGGTATACTCTAACTCCTACATAGGTTAAAGTGACATGACACTTTAAAGATGGATTAAATCACTCCTCACTTGTGTTAAGTATGTTAAAAAGGCCCATGAGTTATGCTTTTAACGGGTTAAAATGAACAATATGTATTAATTACTAATTGATTTGTTATATTAATTATGTGTTAAATGAGTTAAATCATTTCCTTTGGATGACATAGAGTAAAAGAGAAAAAAATGATGATATGAAATTTATGTAGAATTTAGATGGATTAAAGTATACCTAATGGTCTAATACTTGTTTGCTCATGCCTACCTATATTTAATGGAAGTGGTGATAATGTGTTCACCTCATTAATTAATGGGTCTAGTGATGAATCTAAAAAAATGGCTATTCCTTTACGATGTATTAATACACACACATGAATGTGTTTAAAAAGAATTTCTGGGTCTTATACGTGATTGAAACATCTTTATCTCTTAAGTCTTTCATTAACATTTCTTTACTGTTAAATACAGCTTGAGTTTGGTGTTAGTATGTAGTTCAAGCTACGATGGAACAAACATTATGTGTGATGAGTTAATTCAGTGGTTTGAAAACATAGATCTTGGGGGCAAATAACTCATGAGCATATTATATTATATTACTCATAAACTTCGTATAAACTTGGTGCTTTAGTAATTGCAAGATAACATTTGGGTGTTGTGGGTTTCTTGGACAAAGCAATATCGATTGTTGAATGTGGTTTCAGCTTTTTGTAAAAGAAAATATATTATTTGAGAAACTGAGAAAAGAGTAATGTTTTCTTACATGGCATGGATATATCTCAATGAAAAACATTTTTAATACATATATGGTTGTCTCAAATCTGAATATATTGTAAAGGAAAACACAAAAAGTCGATCATGAGTAATGGTTGGTTGACTCATGAGTATCTTTTGTGGAATTTTTCGTCACATCAACTTAACACAATTTATTTTAGGAAAAGAAAATATGTAATGGTTCACATCCCTTTAATTATTACCCAACTATTTTCATATCTTCTCTCTTTTTATTTCCATATTTTTAAATTATAAAAAAAAAGATAACTAAATCTTGATGCATTATTTCGTTAACATTTAAAATCATAAAATATTTCATTAATATTTAAGAAAGGTACATAAATAAAAAAAAAACTTCAAAATAATCAACAATGCTATAATATAAAAGCTAATCATCATTGTACGTCTGATTCAAGCATGCTCGACTAAATCCGTCATTAGACAATTATGTGCTTCTTTGCTATGCATTAACGCCACATTTTCTAATCTTTGTTTCATACTTGTCATCGTTCTGCTTGTGCTTCTGCATATGACGGATCATAATCTAGCTAATAGCGTTGCAATTATCCTCCAAAATCATATTGTGTAAGTAACTGAATTTAAATAATCTCAGCTATTGAACAGGCCCGGCCCAAGGGGAGGGCAGGGAGGGTTCAGGCCCCAGGCCCACCCCCCTTTAGGGCCCATAGGATTTTTAAAATTTTTATACATATATGTGTATTAGGCCCAAAACCAACTGCATTAACAAAAACAAATTAAGGTTGTCGGGCCCAAAGGGTTTTATCGTACAGGAGTAGCGATAGTTCGTCAGTTCCTATTCAACCATCGGACTTCTGACCGGCAAACACCCTGAGACATTCTATTTGTCCGGTAGGCGGCGACCAGCGACCAACGAGTGTTTAGCAACAGGGATTTTAACGACCGGCGACTACTACTTACAGGTTATTAACTTATATTTCACTTTTTATCTTTTACTAACCAGCGACCAGGTTATTAATTAACGAATAGGTCTTTGTTAACTTTTGTTTAAGTTTTAGTGGTTAAATAATGTAAGTTTTAGTTATCAATTTCTAATTTCAAATTTTATTCAGTGATACATGATAGAAATAATTAATTAGTTATGTTAATACTTGTCTTTTTATAGATCCTTCTAAGTTTAAACACTTATCTGATAGTTAGAAACGTAAAAATAGAAAAACAGAAGATGAGTTAAGAAATACACAAATCGAAAAGCATGCGAAGACACATACGTTTTTTTTTCAAAAGCAACCTTAAAATTCTAATGTTAAAGAAAAAGATGTACATGTTGATGAAGATGATCATGGGGTTGTTGAATGTTCCGGTAACAGTGGCATTGGCAAAACGAAATTTTTTAAAGTTAAAGTTGTTTAAGACCAATTTACGATCGTCAATGTCCCAAGAAAGACATAACGAATTGGCTTTTATTGCTATTGAGAACGATGTTTTAATATCATTGATTACAAAGAGTAATCGAGGGATTTGCTTACAAAAATGGTAGAAGAGCATCATGATTCATTTAAGTTTTTTTAGTTTCGATCATCTTGCTAGAAAAAGCTTTTGTTTTGTTTTATTGTTATCAAATTTGTCTAAAATATATAAGAGTTTTTGAGTTTGTATTCTAGGGTCTTTTGTATTTCATGTCCCAGGCCCACTCTTATTTTTGTATTCTCAGAGACGGCCCTGCTATTGAATATTGGCAAATAACAGTATCAACGAACGACATGTTTGCTGACTGTCTCATCTTTTAACATATTTGCTTGTAACAATTCACGACTAACACAATCCTTAATAAATAGTACATTCACCATAAACTTCAGCTTTATTTCATATATTAAAAACGTAATGGGCATAGTGAAACTTGAGCCTGTGCACTCAGGATGATAATACGAGATTTATCACTACATCAAACTTAATTTTAATACTATAAGTTCCATCTATTTGATTTTATAGAGTCCTTAAAAAATTTAAAGGACACTAATTGTCTAATTATATATATAAATTTTATCATTACTATATATAATGCATCAAAGATGGTCAAATTAAGACGCTAGGATTTTAAGGGATTTACATCACCCAAAGCATTATGTACAACCAATAAAACATGAAGTATAGGGGCAATGTTGTCCACTACAAAATATGTTCTTCCGTAAATTCAAATTGTTGGAAAATAGTTACAATCTTGGCCCTCAAACTTTACTAACTTTTTGTAAATTTACAAAAAAGTTACAACTTTTATCCCTCATGTATTTGAAAAGTTTATATATTTTCTTTTATTTTTCGATATAACTAAATATATCACGTTTACAAGAAAACTGAGCTTACCAGTGCATCGTACTTATTTGTTTCAACTTTTTGACATAAAATTTATACAATACCGAGGTACATATTATAATGTACAAGTCACTAAAACATTAATGTACAACTCAAATATGCAATTATAAATCAATAAAATGTTCAAACACATAAATATTCATTAAAATGCAACCACCCATGTTCATTTTTAGTTTATAAATTCTGAATTTACAAATTCAGTCCTCCCACTACAAAATATGTTAATCCGAAAATTCAAATTGTTTTAAACAGTTACAATTTTGGCCCTCAAACTTTACTAACTTTTTGTAAATTTACAAAATTGTTACAACTTTTACCCTCATGTATTTGAAAAGTTTATATATTTTCTTGTATTTTTCTATATCTTTAAATATATTACATTGACAAGAAAACTGAGCTTACCAATGCATCGTACTTATTTTTTTCGACATTTCGACAAAAAATTTATACAATACCGAGCAACATATTATAATGTACAAGTCACTAAAGCATTAATGTACAACTCAAATATGCAATTATAAATCAAAAAATGTTTAAACACATAAGCATCCATTAAAGTACAACCACCCATGTTCATTTTTAGTTTATAAATTCTGAATTTACAAATTCAGTCCTCCCACTACAAAATAAGTTCATCCTAAAATTTAAATTGTTAGAAAACAGTTACAATTTTGTCCCTCAAACTTTACTAACTTTTTGTAAATTTACAAAATTGTTACAACTTTTACCCCTCGTGTATTTGAAAAGTTTATATATTTTCTTGTATTCTTCTATGTATCTCTAAATATATTACGTTTAAAAGAAAACTGAGCTTACCATGCATCGTACTTATTTTTGTCGACGTTTCGACATAAAATTTATACAATACCGAGCAACATATTATAATGTACAAGTCACTAAGGCATTAATGTACAACTCAAATATGCAATTATAAATCAATAAAATGTTTAAACATATAAACATTCATTAAAGTACAACCACCCATGTTCATTTTTAGTTTATAATTATGAAATTACAAATTCGGTCCTCCCATTTATACAACTCACATTACAAAACAAACACAATAAAATCAACTAAAATTAATGTCATACGGACTAGATTTGTAACCACTTCACAAAAAGTTTGAAAGCCAAACTAAAACTACTAACATATATATGGTTTGCTCAGATAAAAATAAGTGGTGTATAAAGCCAAACATTTTTCAATAAACGCAAAAAAATATTATCCTCCTATCAATAAATACAAAGAAATTATTAATATCAATTTAACCGTTTTTTTAAATATCTATACTAACCTGTGAGATCAATATTCAAGACCATATGCAAAAGAAGTATTTGTCGGCTCGTTGATTATTCTAGCACCACTCAAAACACCAATCACATCAACATCATTGGTAGTCCCTTTGTGTATCGTTGAAGAAAGCTGCACCAATAATAAAAAAAATACAATTAATTAACACCCAATTTAATATAAATACTTTTACATTGACATGTCTATTGTTTAAAAAAAAAGAAAAAATAATTTAACGAGAAAGAGATAATTCATAAATTTTATATTTATAAATTTTGTAGATAATCTTTACCATATATAATACACCAAACAAAGGTAAATTAAGACACCTTTTTAAGGGATTTACAATTTATAAGGCATAAACTACAAGTGTAATAAAGAACAAAATGGTCTTTTAAACACAAACACAATCATCACACGTTCATTTGAATTCAACAAATATATTACAAGTTTGGTACCTCAACTTTAATCAAATTTTGTTAATTTAAGAAAATAATTACAACTTTCATCCCTCATGGTTAACCAATTTTTACTCTAACTTTATTCTTTTTGGTTTTTTTGTTATATCTTTTACAAAAATATGATTAAAACTAAATCTTAACATACCCATTTAACGAGCTTATTTTTATTGACGTGGCAATGTAATTTTTTTTAAAACAGATAACGGTTTAAATTGTACAAGTCCTTAATGCATGGATATATGCATGAATGTACAAGTTAGTTTTACAAGTAAAATTAATTACAAGTATAGTACCTCAACTTACATAAAATTTATTATTTTAAGGGTTAGTTACAACTTTGCCCCCTCATGTTTATATAAGTATTATTATCTTTTGATATGTTTTACAAAAATATGATTATAAGTACTAAAATCATATACATATAAAAAAAATCAAGGCGAACTCGGGTTTAAGATTTTATCTTTAATTTCGAGCAGAGCTGAGTCGGCTCGGTATGATGTTCGACTCGAGCTAGGCTTGGCTCGCCAATGTTGTTTCCCGCTACATCGTGCGGGCATCTGACTAGTAGAATAAATACGTGTGAACCATCAGGATATCATATCCCTATGAGAATTATTAAAGATTTAAAGGTTTACCTCATTATTAGCCCTCTTGTTGTTTAATGTTTATCTTAAATCGATATGGAAAAAACCAAAAATATAACATTGTATGTTGTATCTCTTGTTGTTGCATGTTTCCACAACGATATTCAATCTTTGGACACTAATTGTCTAATAATATATATAAATTTGATTTCCTCTTTATAAGTAACAGTGATTTACTTTCTCTAAAAGAAGCCAGACGACAAACAGTTTAACCCACTAGGCCACTAACAACGTTTGTAGCGTCATGCAGTCGGTACGTTGTGTCTTTATTCGAATCGTGGTTTGTGGTTTTTTTCTTCACAAGAATATAATACCAGTTTTTCAGTCACGTTTCATCGGAAAATACTTTTTCTTTGTTCCTTTCAGGTGTTTTCTTATTAATTCAGAAGATTGATAATATCTTAACCACCTTTTAATCGTTTTCACTAACGTCATTGCATATTTTATTCACTAGCCTCTGTAGATTTAAAAAAACTTTTTTTTTTTTTTACAAAATAAGCCGCAGCTAAGCTTTTATAGTTATCGACAACTTCGCCTAACATGTTAGGCGAAGTTGTTGATAACTTCGCCTGTTCCACAAGTTCGCTTATAAGAGGCGAACTTGTGAAACAAGTTAACAAAACATTAATACAAATCCAACTAACACAATTACAGACACTAGATACTGAACTACTGACATCATGCACCAACAGACTCCCCCTTGGCAGTAGCTTCATATCTCATCTTCAATCACGTGTCTCGTAATCTCAAAAATCTCATATCTCCCGTCTTCAAGCATGAACGCCTTCTCGTACACAAACTGAAACTACTTTTTGGTATTTCTTGGCTTCTTCTTTCCAAGCAGGAATGTAAAATATCTTTTTCTCGTTCAGCACCTGCAAGTCCGCTTGAGACAAATTCACTAAGTGCATTGGATCATACACTCTCATCAGCTCTTGTTCATCTTCATCCTCCATCACTGCTTCAGCTGTTTCACTATCAACGTACCACCATTTCAGATCTTTGAGCACATCCTTGGGCATTTGTTTCATCGGTACTTCTTTTAGACACCGGATCGACTTCATTATCATCCAAGGCTTGCCATCAGCTCTCATGCCTCTGTCTTTATCTTCAACTAGCTTTCCTTTCTGCGGTTTCAACAATTCGAACTTTTTCTTCTTTATGCTTTATTTCCAGACTATCTTCTCAATAATCCTAGCCATGTTATCATCACTCCTGTTTATCAACCCCAACCTGGCTAAGTCCTTCACCTCACACTCAGGCAACGTATTCAACGACCTCAACAATCTCTTGAAATACTGAACCCCATCATAACGTTTAATCACAAAATGTTTCAACTGTTCATCATATAACCAGCATATTATCCCCTTTTTCGATTCAGCATACCCTTTGATGTTGTAACTTTTCTTGAACATAGTAGGGACCGCCGGTTTCTTAGTCTTTACGAACCACTGAGCGTAGCCTTCTTTCCATCTTGGCTGCTCCTCCCATTCAGTCTCATCACATTCCGTATTTTGACCCAGATCTGACTTTTCAACTGCCGGAATTTCATGTTCAACATTCTCCTCCACAATCTCTCATTCTTCAGCTTCATCGTCAATCACGATCTCAGCCCCTATCTTCTCAATCTCTTCCATTGGTAACACATCATCATCACACATAACGTCATCATCTAACACCTCCTCAGCATCCACAACCACCACATCATCACCCCCTGAACTGCCAGCTGCACTCGTTGACTCCCCCTGAGATGTGGAAGTCCCAAGAGCTTGTTCAGTTCTTGGCAACTCTCCACCTGCATCTTTCGATGCATTGGGATCATCGTCTCAATCGTTATGCTTCTTCGTCCTCAGCTCGTCACCCTTACAGCTCGTCTCCCCCTGAGATGCCAAGAACTGTTTCAAGGCATCAAATATTTTACCATGCTCGATCAGGAGGGACGACTGAATTTGATTCTCCGCAACGAGGCGCTGAATAGCACGAGTCTGGATTAGATTTACTCTTGATTGTTCTGTCACGACCCTTTCAAGCGCTGCTATTCTTTCCGAGTCGGATAAGGTTGCATCGAAATCAAAGCTCATATGTGATATGTCTTGAGCGTACGGAGGAGGGATTCCTAATGTAACCGGCACCTCAGAAACAGGTGGAAACGTAACCGCAGGTGGTATCGTAACCGACAACCCTGCAGTGGCGACAACCGTCGACTCAACAAACCTTGCTACGACCTCTGATGGAGTAAGAGATGGAGGTGGCAAGGACACAATCTCCGGAGCCGAGAGCTAGAATGTAGTGGGTGGTATGCCAAACGAAGATGAGGTAGTCACCACGGGAACATCCGTGGCGCTTGGCCCTGTAACTGGCAATGATGTAGGGACTATAGTCATACCAGACAGTGCGGATGGAGAGAAACAAACCACCCTTGAGCTCTCACCAGCTCCCGAACCTGCACCTGCCCTTTCCCTTCTCGATCTTCGAACCAACCGATGTAAATCTTCTTCAAAATCCGAATCATTGTCATCGGTGTCTCTCTTTCTCTTCCCATGAATTCTTTCTTGAGAGATCAAAATCTGTCTAGCCTCAGCCACATCATCATTCGAAGAATCAGAATCAGCCTCCGTCGTAGCTGCCATAGCCACATCCACACTAGTAACCCGTGCAACCGAGACTTGTACATCTTCCTCAGGATCAACACGCTCCATATCAAAAAATCCTTGACCGCCAAACGCAGCTTCAAGGTCTACATTTTCCTCCGGTGCCACAACAAGAGCAGCAGGTAAAGTTTGTTGTACCTCAGGTGGTGGTTGAGGTGCTCCAGCCTGTTGTGGTGCCGGATCCCGAAACTCGTCCCCACGAGCTGCAACATACGCGGGATTGATCAAGTACCCAAACAATGGAGTATGTCGAGGACGGAGCTCAGGCTTACTTCTTGCACTTGATGATCTACACTGAGCGAAGATTCTCTTGCTTACACTCTCCACATATCTAATCGGGCGGCGCTGAGGTAACGTGGGAGCAACGTGATTCAAGATCATTTGAAGGAATCTTGGATACATCAAGAACCTCTCACGCGCCACCGCTCGTCTTTGACGGTCTATCTCGTAGAACACCATCTGACTAAAGCTATAACGCTTATTGTAAGTCAGTGCTGTCATCGCCGACTGCATCGTTGCACCCATTCCATCTGTACCAGCCTTTCTCCCCGACATACACACGATCATCACGTGCATGAGAAAGCGCCATTGGTCCAGCAAGAACCCCTTGCGTCTCTGAGTATTTTTTTAAGAAATGTTAGAATTAAACCATCAAAAAAACGAGTTTGCAATTTACATATTCTTTCTTAATGTTAGTTTTATTACATTTAAATGATAAACTTAATTGCCTCCCGACGTCTGATAATTTGGTAAAAGGAAGGTTCTGGTTGACGCGAGTGTATGTAACGATTAATTGAATGCATTGTATGCCATCGGATGATTCTATCAAGCACTTGTTGTCGGGCTGTTTCGTATCTTTGATGCTGTGGAATATAACCAAGTGGTGCGATATTCCTATAAACTTTACTTCATTGGTTCGGGCAATAGTTGAGATCCATAAACAGTTTCCTGAAATTGGACATAGAAGAAAAATAGTTCGTTCAATTATAAAACAAGCCTAACAAATTGAGAACATTATTATTGATGTTAGGGTTTTAAGCTTCTTGTGGATCAAAAGTAAATTAAAATGTCTGGATGTAGGTTGGTTAAGGCGGAAAGGTTTGTTGTTGTAATCTGGTCTCTGTTTGTGCTCCGGCTCCTGTTAGCTCTGATGGTAAGAGGTGCGGATTTTAGTTTGTTAATGAAATTTGCTGTTAAAAAAGAAAATATTACTACATCTGAACAAATAACATCTTAAAATGCTTTTATATTATCTCTTTTACCTTTTCCCTTTTTACTTGTATTTCGGTATAACATTTCCAAAGATATAAGAAACGGATCCGTAAACCACTCACTCCATTGAATTTTGTATTGTGAATTTTGTTTCTGGAATGATCCAGTGAGAAGGATCGGTATATCTATTTACATCTATATCTATTTATATATGCACTTACTGTATCATAAATAAAAGATCATTCATGTTACGGCTATTTAATGGTAATTTTCCGGTTTCATTAATTACTTAATTAATCTCAAAACCTTTTAATATGACAACTCTCAAGTTTCGTTAATTTACGTAAACAACCTCACAAGTTTTTAATACGGTCACCCAAATTTGTAATATGGTACTAAAGCCATATTACTTCCGACAAAAGTTTTAACTAGCTAGCGGCCTTTCTACACCATCGAATTGATCCATTTTAACCTAGCGGTCTTTCCTATAACATGGAATCATGTGCTTTTGGACTATTTTTGAGTTGAAATTGTATTTCTATGAAAATTATAAGGTTAACTAGTTAATCAGGTTAAACTACCTAACAAATCATTATAACCGGTTGTGCAACTTATGAGGCCAACCAGGTTAGGTTTGTTAGGATTAATTGATTATTAAATCAATTAATCATTCTCTATTTGTAAGTATCAAAGAAATACACTACATGAAGAAGCTAAGAAAGACGGAGATCGAAGTTGCAACTCAACTTAACTCAATGACAAACTTGTTGTTAATTAATAGCACGATGATATCCGCTCAACAAATCATTCATCGGATCTCTAGAATCACCATCTGATGACGAACAATCAAGAAAACAGATTCTATACTTAACTAGTTTATGGTTAAATTAATAATCTCAAGCTTCCGACGACATCTTCATAGCCGGTCAAGTGGGGAAAAGTTAACAATATGAGCACCACTACCAAAGGGATGAACTGACACAAGAATAATTTTCAAGTAACAACCCCCAATACAAAGCGCAATTTCACTTGTACACCTGCGATTAACCCAAACTACCCATCTATCCCAATGAAAGGCAACCAAATGCAAAGAAGATGATGAGGTAAATCATTCAAAGACTTGAATCATGCATTCACTCCAACTCGAGCTTAACTTTGTCGGGCATAATTCTTTCATTGAGTTATTCTGTTTGTAAAAACAAAATAATCGTTTTACTTTCAGTCACTTGTAATTTTTTCAAAGTGAAATAAACTCAAAACTCTATACTTTGAAGCGCTTACGAAACTGATTTCAAATTCCGCACAAGCTACTGTATTTTGTTGAAATCTATCTTTATGTAATAATTACTCATATATGGGACCAACAAGGTTCAAAACCCGGTTTTTAAAACGAGTTTCAAAAGTGCATGTTCGTTGTTAAAAAAAGTTATAATAATTTCTATCTTATCATGTTACTGATCATAAAGTTAGTAATTATTTGGCTGCTTGATTGATCAATATTAATATGATTGACACGTAAGCGTTTAATATTCTTTCTCGTGCATATTTTTTTAAATCAACCATTATTCATGACTCCACATGTACGTAAATAATATGTATATTACTCCGTATATATTACCACGTTAAATATATGCGTTTCTGTTTTAATTTATCATACTACGAATGAATTTTTTTTAAATAATTATAAGTTTATATATAATTTTATATACAGATTAGATTAATTGTATATTTTTAAAGATAGATAGATTTAAAGGGATCCAATCCACATTTAATAATAATTTAAAACACGAAGGTTGCATATTCACCGATAAATTTACTAAAGTTCTAACTAGTTGATAGTCCATGGTACCTAGTTGCGGCGGGATTTGTGTAGCATCACTTTCAGAGCGTAAATGTACGAGAACATGTAATTGAAATGTAAGTCGTTATATATATAGTTCTGAAACACAACATTAGAAGTTCATTATTATGTCACATGACCCAAATATGCATATATCAAGACATGATATAAACTTATAAACATCAAGATGGTTCCCGGGAGGACATTAAACCTACCTAAAGTAACAAAGTTTTATCAATAAAAGAATTACAAAATGCTTGTTGTGTTGCCGCAGTTGTAGCTGGTAAAAGTCTTTAGCATAGTTACAAAAGAGTGTTCGTATTGGTGGTCGGTAATTTTTTCCGACTATGTTTGTCAGCTCTGACATTGCGTCATCAAAGAAAACAACAAAAGCTGACCTGATATGGTCGGTAATTGTTGTTGTTACATAGTACCTGCATGTTTATATAGTCGAAGTAATACAAAGTACAAAGTAGTTCACGATGAAAAATTGATTGCATAAGTACTCGAACGAGTTATATTACTCGGATGCTCATTGTAGTTTATATGGATCGCGGTTTAGTCTCCAACTTTCTAAAATTGCATGTATGCATGATTCCTACTATTTAGAGGCAAGTAACACTGGTGGTCCTTATAACTAACTTCTGTTAAATGATCTGATAACGCCTAAGTTACCATTTTATTCAAACAATAAAATAAAATAAAATTCAAAAAGTTGGATCCATATACCTAGCCGAATTTGACACCGGGGATAAATTGGGTTCCAAATATGATCTAGCGTTGTAATCCTGGAACCACTCATTAAGTGCTTGCTTAATCGCACCGACCACCAATAAAAGAAGAATATAAACAGACTCGAGAGCGTGGAGAAGACAAATTTGGGGTCGGGAGCTGCCGGAGTAGAAAGCAAGTGATTTTTATTCTTTTGTTTCTTATCCATCTCTCTTTACCTTTTTACCTTTTTTGTAGTTTCGCTCTCACGCTCTGCGTCAATTTCTTCCCAAATTTTAAGTTTAACCTTTTATGAGCCTTGCATGGAAAGATTGTTTATGCTTATCAAGCCTTAATGAGCATAGTGTGTCTTTAAGTTTTATCTCTTTTGTACTTCTATGTATTAGTTTCACATTGCACACTCAAGCTTGAGCCGAGCTTTAGCTCGTCTAGTTTTTTTTTTGTCAAATGTATAAATGACTATAAAATGTATATACATTAATACTTTATTAATAGTAAACGAGTCGTTCCCGAGCTTAAAAAACGATTCATGAGCTGAGCTAGAACTTTAGAAACTGAGCTCGAAACAAGCCAAGCTCAAGCTCGAGTTCTCGTAAGTTAACACGAGCTAAGCTCAAGCCTAGTTGGCTCGGTCTGAGCTCGGCTCGTTTGCACCTTAAGGCACTCATGTTAATTCACACAAAAGGTTCGGGCTCGATAATTAAATGAGTTTTATTTGACAGTCGGGCTCAATAAGGCTCGGCTCATTCCGAGCTATCAATCCGATCTCAAGTATCTCGCAAGCGATTGGCTTTTTTGCAACCCTAGTACCTTACAATAAGTTACACGCACATATATGCATATACATTGTATCAAAATTTTTCCAGCCTTATATAAAATGTAATAAATCCTGAATGGGCATGAGTATAACAATTAACCTATAGTGACTCGCTTCTTTTGTCCACTAGAAATTCCTTTTCTCATTGCATCTCCGGCATAGGTGTCGCAGCATATATCCAGGCCCAATATATGTGTTCGTTTTACACAGTATAATTAGTTTGATTTGTGAGAGCATTCCAAGTTTAGATAACGCCCACGAAATTAAGATTATGAAGGTAGAGGAAAGTTAACGTACAAATGAAATTTTAGTGCTAACTATGAGAATCAAATAGAGTAAGTGTATATATATATATATATATATATAAGTAGAGTAATTATGTAATTACTCTACGATGTAATTACATAATTACTCTACTTGATTCTCACAATTAGCATGTTAATTTCATTTGTATTTGATCCAAACCCTATAAAGGTGATTAATAGAATCTGAATGGTTTTTCTTACTCTAAGAACGTAGTAAGTAACCAAATTGATGTCATCTCTTTCTATGGCAGTTCCTTAATGAAAAGGTAGAGGTCAGCTTTCCGGGAATATCCCTGCTTGTTTCTCTCTCTTCTTGCAACCTCCGCTAACAATTATGTATTTCATTGTTTAGACATCTTTGGTATTTATTCGATTCTTGCAAGATTAAATACAATGTTATCTTATGGAAAAATGTACTGCCAACTTAATTTTGATCATACTCCTTGACATCTTGCAGCACAATCAAAGGTTTCCTTGACAGTCATTCACCAACATGAACATCGTACTGGTTGAGGTCTTTCGTGGTTCAAATTCATTTAGTTTATGACCGTTGTAAGTGATCTCTCCTTCAACCTGTTGAATTTATAAGTCACTATGTGGGTTAAGCTTATGACCAATGCTCATGTTAAAAAAAAAAAAAGCTAAGACCGTCTTGAACATTACTGTAATAGCCTAGCCTAACAACACGATGATATTATCTGCTTTGAACGAGACGTACCACCATTGCCTCACGTGATCTAAAACACATCATGGTAGGGAAGGTTTCCACCTCCTTATAAAGAAGGTTTCGTTCTCCTAACCAAAACCCCAACGGCCCAACCGATGTGGGATATTATTGCTACAATCGACATGGAAAGGAATTTGTAAGGAGCTTGTTTGATGTGAAATAGAGAGAAGATTGGAAGGAGAGAAGGATGGGAGAGAGCTAGTAGAATTAGTGGCGTTAGTGATGGATTACATGGTTGACGCCCAATCTGAACAGTTTAACAATTATGCACATACCGAAGCCCAAATGAGTATTCTAATGCGTTTAATTAGGCAATTAAATCATGCCATACAAACATGTTGCATTATTTACATTCAGACCTAGACCCGTCCTAACCGGTACTAAAACAACTCTTTTATAATTTGACCCATTTCCCCTAACCTGTTCTAAACCCAAACTTGTCTGACCCGGACCGTTTGACATTCCTAGTTCGCAAAAAAAGTGAACTAAACTCAAAATTAGTATTATAAATGCCCAATTTTCTAGTAATGTTTTATATGTATGTATAAAAAGACTCATGTTTATGCTTACCTTAAAGCTTGAGTCCAGCTTTCTTGCCAAAACCAACAAAAGAGTTGTCTTTCCAGAAGAAGATTGTGGACACAATAGAAGCGTCATTCTGTAACATTACAAATTAACTGTTATATGACTGAATATAGTGTCATTAAGGTTTTAAAGGTAGCACCTTCATTATCCCTGATACATCTTAAAAATTTTGAGTTTGGTTTTCTTAGACAAACCGATTGCCATCGAACCGAGAAGCGATTCAAATGAATTTTTGGCTGCATGTATTAGCGTCGGAAGTGCTCTATCACCGACGTCGCAATCTGCTTCAACGGTCAAATTTTATTACCAAACTTCTACGGTTGGAAGAGACATGCCAATCCTAAAAGGAGGTGTTTTATAGTTTATACAAAACAATCTTAAAATTAAAAAACCTTTAAAACCATTTATATAATAAATTATGGATCAGTTAAGGTCTTACTAATCTATTATATATCTAAACTTCCTCAAGAATCTGCCATTATCGATCTTCCTCAACATCCTTGAAGATCTTGTCAATTAACTCTTGATGTGCTTTCGAGCTGAGCTCTCCAACATCCAATAACTAATAAGCCATCTGATGGTGTTTGCTGCTCGTATTTTCCTCCATGATCACTCTTCAATTTCAGAACAGCCAATTGATTAGTTTTACTGCGCTTGTATTGTCACTTAATCAATAGCTATTTAACAAATTTAACTTTTTGTGTGCTTCAATGTTACAAGCCAAACAGAAGAACTCAACCCAAAAGACTAGTCTGATAGGTGAGGGAACTCATTTGGCTTATAAATCCTACATCAGTTACCCATACAACCGATGTGGGACAAGTCTCATACTTTTGCAATGGTTTCAGTCCGTAACAATGCACCCTCCTTAAGGGCCAACGTCCTCGTTGGTCACGGCTGGCTCACTCCAAGCCACTACTCCGTGGGTCACCACTCCGAGTCCTCGTTGGTCATAGGCACGTTGGTCACGGCTGGCTTCCTCCAGGCCACCACTCCGTGGGCCACCACTCCGAGGTTGGCTCTGATACCAATTCAAGTCCCGTATCGATAATCAACACACAAATTAAACGAATAACTCTCGTTATATTAATCAGAAAATCTTACTCTAAAAACTTATTACAATCTATCAAACCCTAACTCGGTTTAACTCTTGATGAACCCTAACTCGGTTACAACTAGATGAACCCTAACTCGGTTACATTTCGTGTGTGCCTCTTGGATGAACCCTAACTCGGTTGGCATCTCACACCACAATCTATAATGTTTAACCATGCATGTTTATATAGACTAACCTAACTTGTTAGACAAGACATTATCTATATAACAACACAATTAGGAAACATAACCACTATGACCTACTTGTCAATATCGGTCCCTCAAGTTCACCGACTTGCCACTTGTAGTCTGAAATTACTTCCAACATTCAAGCGTTTATTTATATATTTTTATATAACACTCAGCGGTTTCTCACTTGTTTAAAGTTATTTGGATTAGCCGTGAAATCCAGTCAGTCGGGCAGTGTCCAAACAAAATGGATATTAGGGGTGTTTTGTTGACTAATGCGTTTGAATGTCAATCATACGGTTGTTCTAGGAGCCCCATGTCATATATATTTTTTTTAGTTAATATGATTCTGTCATGTGAAAAAAACAATAATAATAATCTGTAACAAATTACTCTAGTTATTAAATAACGAACTAAAAGCTTCATCTCCAAATGTATCAACACTAAGCAAGATATAGATCTTTGAAAACACTAGTCTTCAACCCACCTTAAATGTCAAGAACAAACAGTTAACGAAAACTGTTTTTATTTCTCATTTATGCACATATATGTAGGGCTGTGCAACGGTTCAGAATCGCGAGAACCGAACCGGAACTGAAATCGAAAATGAGTGAAAAATAGAACCGGAACCTATTATAGTAAAACGGTTCGGTTCCAGAACCGCTAAAGCCGGTTCTCGCTAATCGGTTCTGGCTAGAACCGGTTCGATCATTTATTTATCAAATGAGTTATGCAAACTTTGCAAATTGCAAAACAAGTTTGTACAATTGTATGTCTTCTTTCATGGTAAAACTAATTTAGATTACAACATGAATATCCGTTATATTTTTTATTAAAACTTAAGTGTTGAAGTTAAATAAATCATTATTAACGATAGATTAATGGAAGATCATATCATTTTATATTAAATTATCTTGATAGCTTAAATCAAAATTGTTCATGGTTGCTAGTTCTTGAACGTAAAGAAAGAAGATGTGAATTAAAAAATGATTGAATGGATGCCGGTTAATAAGTTAATAAAAAATGGGGATTGGTAAATTTATTTAAAACATTTTGAATATTCCGGTTCTTCGGTTCCAAGTCTAGAACCGCCGGTTTTACCCGGAACCGAACCGGGAACCGTTTAATGCAAATTCTGAGAACCGAGAACCGAACCGGTACACACATTAGCGGTTCTGAGGAACCGGTTCAGTTCCGGTTCTGACGGTTCCGAACCGTTTTTGCTCACCCCTACATATATGGGTGAGCAAAAGCCGAACCATAACCGAACCCTTAATCGAAAAAATTAAAAACTAATAACCAAACAAAACCGACAATTATGGTTAATTGAATATGATTAACCGACCCTTCAACTAAGGTTTTGGTTCATGTGTGTCCATCAACCGTCTTACCCGAAACCGAACCGAATTTTATAACTCTATTTTTTTCTTTTATATTTCTGTTTCCAGCTTCAAACATTTAAATTAATGTTGCAACTGTCTATAACATAGTTTGTAACATCATAATCAAACTTGGAACCAACATATATATTTCAACTCTGAAACTTTATAATTGAGCTTGCCAACTTGGAACACATAACCGGACCAATATTAACTAGAACCAAGGAAAAAAACATTAAAAAAATACATTGAACAATTAACCGCATTTAACCGAAACCGACAATTAACCTGCCATTCAATTATGGTTATAGTTAAGCGGTCTTTCATAACCGAACTGATGAGTAAGTAAATTAATGTGTGTATAATTTTAGACTTTAATTGTTTTATCATCTTAAACACGATTACTTTGTTTAGTTTTGTACGTGCAAGTAACAACATGAGCTATATGAGCTTAGAAGATACACTTCAGTTTTACTTCCTTGTGGGTTGTTATAAATTCTTAGCCTAATTGATCTTTCATTCAAAAGTCCACTTAGTGGGCTCATGCATGACAAAATAAAAATAAAAAAATAACGACTACATAATTTTCATTCTATATGATAGGATTTGAACTTATAAACTTCTATTTCATGCCTTAACAATCTTACCGTCTCATCAAAATGAGAATAATGAGGCGTGACAGCAACTAAAAGGAAAAAAGGGGCATCGGTTCGCAAGAGTTGGTATACATTAGTTTTGGAATTCACATAGAAAAGGGTAGCCTCCCTAACTACTGTTTGTTGCACGTGACCCGAGGAAGAGCCAATTTTGCAAGGTTTTTACGTGAACGCCAATCAAGAAGAAATTGATACACGTGAAAAAGTTTGTTTGCTCGTTTTATTATTTATTCACTAGCTCATTTACTAGGACCTTTAGTTAACTAATTTTATGAAGAATTTAATAGTGATAATATTTATTTTCTTTGTTATTATGATTTACTAATTCTCTGTAACCACCTCATGGTGGATGGTTCGTTTATGTTTAAACCCAAACTATTGTTTTTTTGTTGATCGAAAAAGACTTGTGGTTTGATTAATTTAAACGAATTGTGTGTGTTGCAAATATCTTTGCATTCGGTTTTCTTGCAATGTGATCGGTTGGGTAACTAAAGGGGTTTTGGCATATGTAATTGGGTAAATTAGATTGTACAAGTTAGTATTCAAAAATTATCTTGAATTATAATTTTGAATTAAACCGTTTACAAGACCCATGTCGAAGGTTGAGGGGGAGCAATAGATTGTAATCTTTGTTACGATTAATACAAAGTTCTTCTTCCATATAAAACCTTTAATTGCTTGTTTGTTTTAAGTTGATTTCTGCTACATTAACTCTGATAATACTAATTGGTTCATAGATCAAATATGAATTCAATTAAAGTGTTTCTAATCCATTCAATGGATTAGAACAATTGTTTACTGTTTCATTGATTAGGTGTTCAATCTATAGATTCCAACATAGCTATCAAGTTTAATTAGGTTTTTACATGATGACAGTCATCACGAACTTTGTTATGTTTATGGTTAAGTCCCCATAACCGAACTGAATCAACTTTGCACACCCGTACTAGTACAACTTTGCACACCCGTACTAGTACAAGTTTTTTACGAGAACATGACTTCGAATCATCTATTCATTAGAAGCTACAAACATCACTTCTAACAATCGAGAAATAGCATCCCAAGTCTTAGAAGCCATGGCACACTCTCCAAAAATATGAGAACTACTAGTCTCAACCATATGAACACAAACCGACTATAAGATCGAAATAATATTCAAACCTTTCACTTATGTTTGTATCGTGAGAATACAAATTATACAATACAAAAGCATACGCCAAGCTAGAATATTATAGTGACTAACTTGAATATCGTTTAATAATGCTTATATCTACATATTTGTTTGTCACTGAACTAGAATTCTAAACGATTTAAAAAAGAAACACCATCATATAAAACTTTTGTGTCGATAGACTGCATACTAATTTAAGTGACTCATTCTCAATCCATTCTCAATCCACATCCATATAATTACACTAAAATTTATTACATTTTTTCTCTTCTTTTCAATTAATTAATATTTTGTATACACTTATCATTAGGTAATCTTCTCCTTCACGGCTTCACTCACAACCACTTTTAAATATATTAAAAGAATATGTAGTGTAAATGTTCTAATATTTTTAAACATTCTTTTTCTCATGACCTAAGAGGTTGTTTGGTAGCATCTTAACATTCGATGGCTCGTAACCTCTTAATGATTAAGAGGTAGCCTTAAGTTTAAATGGTTAAATGGTTACCATTTAGACTTAAAACTACCTCTTAACCGTTAAGAGGTTACAGGCCATTAAGAGGTAGCCTCTTAATGTCTATTATGAGACTACCAAGCAACCCTTAACTACTTTAATCTTCTTCTTTTTTCACAATATAATTCACTTTCCTCCCCCCTTATCCTTCCATTGCACCACGAATTTATATAATAAACAATTCAAATATTTTATTACCCATGCTTGAGTATAATATTATATTATATTTCATTCGATAAGAAAGTATTCGCCTTTTTCTTTACTTTGCCACTACAAATGACAGCTTCTCCTTTTAATTAAAATTATTATTCTTTTTGACATCCGAACAAATTTTCAAAGATGCTTAACAAATATCAAGTCCAAACTCAGCAAGAAGCTGACTTAAATACAAGTATACAACCTCAAATCTAGGAACAGGACAATAACTAAATAATAACCACACAACAAAATACCAGATACGAGACAAATGAACTACCCCACACTGAACCCGGTAGCGGATTTTTTTTATAAAAACGGAACCGGTTCGGTTTGGGTCAACAAAGTCAAAAATCGAGTTTTTTTTATTGGTTTTGGCTGTCAGTTCCGGTTTTAGACTAGGTGGAGATGGAACCGGTTTTGGTTCCGTTTTCTCTGAGGAACTGAAACCGTTTTGTACCACCAGGCCCCGGTTCAGGTAGGGTCGGTCCGGTTCTAGAACCAGGGATTTTTTTCACCACTTGAAGATAATGGCCAAACTAAATTGAAAACGGGGACGGTTATCTGCATTGGATCTGCCAAAAGAAGAGGGCAAGCCCAAGTCCATCATGCAAGGGAAAGAATTGGAAATGGGCCTACTCAAATTTTAACTTGTTATTTGCCGAATAGGTTATCGGTTTTCCTGTAATGCTAAAAATAAAATTTCAATCTTCTTTTATAAAACTACATTTCTTCACATTACAAAATCTAAATAATTATAGCTAGCTGATTTAAGATCCTACATTTGTTTCAACAGCCACTGTGTTCCCGAGTTTCATTTAAGGAGAGAAAAGAAAAGGAGGAGAATTAAAAGAGAAAATGAAGAGAGGGGGAGGAAAATGTGTCACTTTATTTCGTGTTCCCGAGTTTAATGAAAATGAAAGGAAATGGAAAGGAAAATGTATGAGTTAATAAGCAATTAATGATACAAACACATTTTCTCTCCTAATCTCTTCAATTTGAAAAGATGATTATACATTTAAATTTTCTAGTCTTTTCTCTCCATTCCCCTTCCCTGTCCTCCCTTCTTAAAAAAAAAAATCTGAAACATGATTACTTCACATTTTCTTCCCTTCCCCTCTTTAAATAAGACTCGGGAACAGTGATGCCCATCCAACAAGAAACTAGACATGACCCCAAAAAAAAAACTTATAAAAATAACATATAGTTTATTCAACCACTTGAACCGCAAAACAGGCAAATAACATATTTTTCCTTTTATTGCCGCTTTAGGATATAAGGTTGTTTATTTGTCTTCATATTACCCACAATATAACCAAATTGTCGCTTTAAATCTTCAATCACCTATTCGACTATAGACTTCAACTGTAAAGTATCCACCCAAAGCATCAATTCGATTGGCTTTTTGGAGCATGATAAATGATAGATCTATATTTAGTCAATTTGCCACCACATACAATGTTTTGCCATATACTACATTCCCCAAAAAGATGATCTATAGATTCAACATGGTTTGAACAAAACATTCAAAGAGTAGATGGGACATCAATAATATCTTATATGTTTCATCGAGAATTCCATTTCGTCACTTAACATCTAGATCCATTCGTCATAGTTATTATTAAACGTGACTTCATTCAATTTATCATTAAATATTCGGTCTCCAATTCCAACTCCACTAGTGGTCACCCCTTAGATCAATAATAATGATGCAATCCTTTTCCGTCTATCTAAATAATCTATGGTATCTAGTGATCGAATGTGCCTCATCCCACAACCAAGTCTTCTACCAAACACGAGTAACACCTACCCCTCCTCCCCTTCTGTTTTCTTAAAATCGAGTATGGGACATAGCCTTTTTCATGTAGAAAGTTTACTACATTTATAAACTATCATTCGCCCTTGCACTATCGGTAAGCATAAACTGTGTAATACCCGAGAGACCTGAACCGATCAGACCCGGTTATATTTTAATAGGGTCGGTTCCGGGTCCTATCAATATTTCATTATTTCAATATTGATACTTTAATCTGCCCATTCATATTAATCCAATATAAGATTACTTCAAAATTTATATGTTACTTAACTTTGCTAATCAAATTTAAAATTAATTCAAAATTTAGGTGTTGCTCAAAATTTTGTAGACAAAACTGTTTGTTTATTATTTCTATTATTTAGGTGATTCATTGTACGTAATATTCGTATATACTTTTTAAAAGTTGAGAATATCTTTTAGAGATTTTCTCGCTAATAATAGGAAGAAACATAATATCGAAATACGGTTTAAGCGAGTAGAGTAGCACATAACTGCAATTAACTCTTAAAAAAAATAACATAACTCTTAAAGAAAAGAATTATTAAAGTTCAATGTCAGTATGATAACTCTATTAAAGTTAACGTAAAAACGTAAATTACTGGGTTGGCCAGTGCTACGGGAGCAAACGAGCTGAGCTGCTCGCGAGATACTCGAGATCGTCTCGTGAGAAAATTTCTTTGATCCGCCACTGCTTGTAACTGATTTGTTTCATCTAGTAGCTCGGTGACTCGAGGCAAAGTTTGCTTCTCAATATGGTTCCTTATATGTTTCATCGAGAATTCCATTTCGTCACTTAACATCTAGATCCATTCGTCATAGTTATTATTAAACGTGACTTCATTAAATATTCGGTCTCCACTTCCAACTCCACTAGTGCTCACCCTTAGATCAATAATAATGATGCAATCCTTTTCCGTCTATCTAAATAATCTATGATATCTAGTGATCGAATGTGCCTCATCCCACAACCAAGTCTTCTACCAACACGAGTAACACGTACCCCTCCTCCCCTTCTGTTTTCTTAAAATCGAGTATGGGACATAGCCTTTTTCATGTAGAAAATTTAGTACATTTATAAACTATCATTCGCCCTTACACTATCGGTAAGCATAAACTGTGTAATACCCGAGAGACCCGAACCAATCAGACCCAGTTATATTTTAATAGGGTCTGTTCCGTGTCCTATCAATATTTCAATATTGATACTTAATCTGCTCATTCATATTAATCCAATATAAGATTACTTCACAATTTATATGTTACTTAACTTTGCTTATAAAATTTAAAATTAATTCAAAATTTAGGTGTTGCTCAAAATTTTGTAGACAAAACTGTTTGTTTATTATCTATATCTATATTTATACTATATATAAAGGAGGAATGAAGGACCTCTAAAATTTTAAGAGGTCCAAATTAGTATGCAACTTGTACAACTTTGAATGCATATAATTTTAAATTTTTAAGGGCATTTTGATATTTACACAATATTCATCAACCGTTGTTTCATTTTCATTCTATACTTACAATAATTACCCTTCTATAGTTACAATAATTGTCTTTGAACTTTAGATAATTTTAGTAATATTTATGAATAGTTACACATTCAACCCCTTATCTTTATTCAAAAAATTGACAAATTGATTTATTTGTTTGTTTTTGTCTATATCTTTAAATATAATGTGTCTTTTTAAAAACCGAACCTACCATTACGACATGCTTATTTTTGTCGACGTTTTGATATAAATTTTTTTCAAAACGAATGTTTAGATTATAATGTACAAGTCAATAAAGCATTAAAATATAACTTATTTATGCAACTATATAAAATACATTTTCATTCTCATTCTATATTTACAATAATTACCCTTAAACTTTAGATAACTTTTGCAATATTAAATAATTGTTACTCATTTAACCACTCATCTTTACAAAAATATGACAAATTTATTATTTTTTTGTTTCCCTTTATATCTTTAAATACATTATGTTTTTAAGAAACCGAACCTACCATTACGACGTGCTTATTTTTTTCGACGTTTGGATATAAAAAAATTTCAAACCCGATGTTTAGATTATAATGTATAAGTCAATAATAAAACATTTTTGTACAACCCTATATACATGTATCAACCGAACCAATTAAACAATTAACGTAATAAACTTTGAAAACTAACATACGTATAAGTATTGTACAATATATCACCAGATGATTGATAAACTAACATAAACAAGTATCGCATTGAAAATTGTTGTCGCCGCAGCATCGCGCGGGTTTCATACTAGTTTCATATTATTTAGGTGATTCATTGTACATAATATTCGTATACACTTTTTAATGCTGAGAATATAAAATATTTTTTAGAGATTTTCTCGCTAATAATAGGAAGAAACATAAGATCGAAATATGCTTTAAGCGAGTAGAGTAGCACATAACTGCAATGAACTCTTTAAAAAAATAACATAACTATTAAAGAGAAGAATTATTAAAGTTCAATGTCAACTCTATTAAAGTTAAAACGTAGAAACGTAAATTAGTGGGTGGCCAGTGCTACTGGAGCAAACGAGTCAAACTGTTCGCGTGATACTCGAGATCGGCTCGTGAGAAGCTCGATCGTGACAAGCTTTAAAGAGCTCGAGCCCGATCTCAAGCCTAAAAGTAAGCTCGTTGAATTTTTATTTATCATGTGTTTTTTGTTTATTTTCATCATTAATTGTGTCTTTTTTCCTTAATGTCGTGTTATATTACTTAACATTGCGTTATATTTTGCTAAATATTGTGCATTTTTTTATTTATCGTTGTATTTTTTTGTTTATTTTCGTCATTATGTATTTTTCCTCGACATTATGTCTTTATATCTTTTTTTTAACGAGAAAGGGGGGGGGGTTAGTTTTTTATTATTATTTGTCTTAAAAATTTTTAGAGATGTTTTTTTTGCCACAAATCTTTCTCACACTTATTATCTTTATTTCCTTTTGTATTTCAATCTTTTCATATTATATCTATGTAAATATTTAGTAAGTTTGTATTTATGTATTTAAATAAGATAATACTTAGTTTATAAAGTATTTAGCTTATATTTAACTTAATCGGCTTTCCTTAAAGACAACAACATCCTCTCATTGTTAATGAAATCCTGGCTTGGGCTGATAAGAAAAACTCTAAATATTTATCTTTCAAGATTGATTTCGAGAAAGCCTATGACAACGTTAATTGGGATTTCTTGATCTCCGTTTTAGATCAAATGGGCTTTCCTTTCGTTTGGCGCAAATGGGATCGAGGAATTTTAGAGTCGGCAAGGTCCTCGGTTTTGGTTAACGGCCCCCCCTCCCTTTTTTAATAGTGATGGAGGCGCTGCCTAACATGATTAATAGAGAGCATGAGCCAGGCATTATTAAAGGATTGCATATTACAAAAAGGGGGGGGGGGGGGGGAATCTCTCATAACCTATATGCGGACGACGTTATGCTAATCTAATCGGTGAATGGTCAGCTTTCAGTCTTAAAAACATGGCCAGAATCCTTAAATGCTTCCATCATTGTTATGGGCTTAAAACAAATCTAAACAAGTCGAACCTCTTCGGTTGTGGGGTTCGAGGATTAGTGGTCTCTGATATGGCTAAGGAATTAGGATGTAATCCCGGTTCCTTTTCTTTCATCTCGGAATTCCGGTTGGCGCTAATATGAATAACATTAATAATCAGAACAGTGTGGTGGAGGTGGTCAAAAATAGGCTTTCGGCGTGGAAATCTAACTCTCTCTCTCAATCGGAGGTTGGCATAGCTTGATTAAATCGGTTTTAGAAAGCCTCTTTGTTTACTTTCATTCTTTATTTAAAGTTCCTTCAAAGGTTGTGTACAATCTTGAAGGTGTTATGAGAAGATTCCTTTGGGAGGCACGAATTCGAGAAGGAAAATCCATCGGGTGGCATAGGATAGACTGGCGTTACCGCATGAAAGAGGTGGTATCGGTCTTTCTAGGTTAAAGGACGTGAACCAATCCCTTCTTGCTAAGTGGGCCTGGAGGTTTAAATATGAAAAGGGTGATTAAGGTTATCCACTGCCAACAGTCGGGGTGGGGCGTGGTTTCTTGTTAACAAGAAATTTACAGGGGTTTGGAAAAACATTGCAAATGTTGAGAACAAATTGTCTATAGCTGGAAAGAAAATACAGGATTTTATTAAAGGGGAACTAGGAGACGGTAGCGAGATTTGTTTTTGGTTGGACATCTAGACCGGGAACGAATGCTTGAGATCGATCTTTCCAAATCTATACAAACTCGAAAAGTATAAAAATTGCAAAGTCCGCGACCGTTTGAATTGGCAAGGGAACTTTATTGTTTGGTGTTGGGATTGGATTCACTGTCCGTCCTTAACGATTGAAAGGCTAGAATGGGAAAATTGTATAAAAGTTATGCTTTTGGCGACTTGGAAAGGAGGAATCGATACGTGGGTTTGGTTGGGAGACTTGACCAGGTTGTTCTCGGTTAGATCGATTAAAAATATTCTAGTCTGTAGCAGAGACAATTCTACTAACTCGGTTGTGAAGTGGTGTAAATGGGTTCCGAAAAAAATGCAATATTCATGTTTCGGCTTTGTGGTCTTTGCGACTCGGAAGTTGAAACGGTCGAGCACGTGTTAGTGGGCTGCTCGGTGGCTTCGAAAGTTTGGGACTTCGTGAGCTCGTGGTGCAAAGTCCCTCAGATTTTCACATTCTCGGTCAAAGATTTGTTGGATCTTTATTCTAGCTTGGGTTTGGGAGTTGATAAAAAGGTGGTTTTCCAAGAAACTGTGATCATAGCTTGTTGGAGTATTGGAAAGCAAGGAATGACCGAATTTTTGAAGGCAAGGTGGTCAAAGTTGAAGATATTGTAGGAGATATAGATCTCTATGCTTTTTGTGGTACAAATACAGGTCCAATTGTAAGACCATTGAGTCGTCTAAATGGTGCAATTTTAGCTTGATGTAAGTTTCTTTTGGTGTGGCCTTTCTCCGGCTTGTGGAGATGGGCTTCTTGTTGGTCGTTTTAGCCGATTTGTTTATAAAATTCTTACTTCAATATATATATATATATATATATAGTAAATGTAAATCTAATTCAAAGTATTATAAATAAGATAATACTTTTTTTATTTTATTGTTTTTTTAACAGCAAATAGACCCTTGTCTTTGAAAGGTATTTTTGGCAAATTTTCCCCTCCTAGGATTCTAACCTTTGACCTCCCATTCTATACTCTAACCACATTACCGTCCTCACAATGACAAATAAGATAATACTTAATTGGTGAATTAGATAACTCAAGTGCATTAAATAATGCAATATTAGGAGAAATTTATTATATGAAGCAAATTATAGACTATTGCATAGAGCACTTGTATCATAAGCAACAAACTTTGTTTTAGACGTCTTATGTCACTCTAATCTAAGGCGAAAATGTTGGGGCGTGAGCTGATTGTTCACAATTTTCAAGGTACTATCATGCGAAATTTAAAATGACAATATCTATTAATTAATTTCAAATATCCCAACAAGATTTAAAAAAAAAAAACAAAATACATCAATCCATAAATAAAACAAATAAGACAAAATCCAAATTAAATCTTGTATCTTCTTTCTAGCATGGCAAATCCTAAGTTTCTTCAATAGTGATGATAAATTAAATTACACGGTGACCTGCATATGCATTAAAACTACAAATAATTTGTCAGCACGAGGTTGAGTAAGTAAAACAATAGTTAAGTGAAATATATAATAAATAAAGAAAGATGCAAACTGTTCTTGTGAGATAAATAGTTAAGCCATAGCACATAAACAATCCAACCAAAACAATAAAGACAGGGCTAAACCATTTTCATACAAATGGACATTGATTACCAAGATAGGGCTAAACCGTTGCCATACAAATGAACATTGGTTACCAAAGATAGTCGAATGATCATACTATTAATGATGGACCTCTCCGAAATACAATCAAATAAAGCAGGTAAGCAAATATCAAGTTAATCATAAACTGATACACACACAAGGATAAACAGTTGCGTTTTGAATACTAGATAATAGATAAATTGTAAATATGCATAGGTCCCCAAAAGGATTTAAAATCAATAAAAAGGAGATTGATTACTTACCTTAGCGAATAAACGAAGGAATGATTGCGTAAAGACCGGTAAAACAAACGTCACGCTCGAGATGTAGCAAAGTCAAATCCTAACAAGTGTAATAACGATGAATACTATGAATCAATAAATAGACTAATAGAGAGTCGAGACTAAAACGGGGTATTTGCATAATAATTAAATCAAATTTATTATTTATTAAAAATGGTTATTTTTAATTAAAAGTTATGGGTAAATAATAATAGTGTATATAAATATATTTGTTTATAACATATTTGTACAAATAAATATTTTCACATGTTAATAAATATATATTTAGTTGTGTATATTTAAATTAAAACTCTTTTACATCTTTAATATTAAAATCATTAACAATTCATATTATGTAAAATATATACTTACTTATAAAAATATATGGAAATATAGGGTTTTAACGAATGCTTGGAGAAACAACTAATCAATATGTCATTTTTTTATTAAAATACTGATTAATCAATTACATTTTACATTTATAATATTTATAATATGAATTGAAAGACTTAATAATAATATATTGACTTTTAAATAAGATTATAAAAAATAAAACAATAAACGGGTTTGGAAGGGGATCGAACATGCGCCTTCCACCACCAGTTGCGCCGGGGTGCTAATTGAGTACAAACACCAAACATATTTAATATAACTTAGACAAACGACGAAACAGTGATCTATGAACCCTAGAACATCAAATTGGTTATATTGATTGTTAAATGATCGAATAGACATATGGTTAATGATTATTGAATCAAACACAATCAAAACTATATATCATATTACCTCAAATAGTGATTAATTGCAGGTGTTTTATCCCGATAAGCCGTCAGCTAAGAATAGATCAAAATCACGACCCAGAAGTTGCGATATTACAATTAGATATAGGGGTTCTGTAAGCGTTATCAGTAAGATCGTCCAAACGAGGTTAATTGATTTATGGTTGTCTCTAAGGTATAATACCCAAAAACTAATAAGGACGGTTTGTATAAACAAGCAATGCGTATCAAAAAGATCTGTTTTTCCTAATCAAATACGTCGCTGAGACCGATAAGGTATGTATAACAAAGATTGATATTCAAATTCCAAGTTGGTGACGATAATTGAGGTCCAAGCTATGAAACGGGTAGTCGGGTTCGCGATATGGGTCAACGGGTATGGATATATCCATAGGTTAAAGGGTTATAATAATATAATATACAAAATTTGCAATTAGGTCCTTTGTCTATAAAGAGGGAAACAAAATGAGTTAAAAGTATAGATTTGGGTGTAAATTGTATATATATGAAAGTTGATTTGTATAATAAATAAATAATTAAACAATAATATTAAAATAACTAATTAAATCGATATTTTATTGATAAAATTTTCCGAACTTTGAAACGGGTCGGGTAAATGATGAAAAAAATAATAATTTAGAAAACCCGAGTTGTTACATCTTAAACTTTGAGGTAAATTACAATTTTATCAACATTAAATGCTTAATAAGATATGTGTGTGTTTGTGTGTGTATATATATACCCAATACCCTTATATTTTAAGTTTTAGGCATGATTTCTAGCTTCTTTTGGCATGATAGGATAAAAAAAATGTCATATGTGACAATTTATAACACAATCAAATATATTCTAATCATGATTTTTAACACACCAGCAACTTTAAAACACCGTAGTACTTTAAAGTGCATGTCTAAAACAATTTCATTGTGTTTTAAATTGTTACATATGATGGTTTTTTTTGTGTGTGTAAAATCATGTTAAAAGAATTTAAACATTATTTTTAATATTTAAAACAAATGTTTGCATAGACTTCGTATACTTTTTAGGATTACCTTGCTCATCATAATATGTCTAGTTATATCATTAATGGTTTTAAACCTGAATGAATATTGGGAAGAGTGTTACTTGAAAAAATATCTTAAAAGACTTAGAAAGTATTAAATTGGACCAAAATTAAGCGTAGGACCACCACAATAGCAGAGACGTATAGTCGATTGCTCTCGTGACCATAATTCATATGCGGACCCAATAATGTTTAATAATACATCCATAGTAAAGTTGTATCATTCGGTATTAAACAAGTATATCGGGACAACGTGGCTATTAAAATGTAACACATGCATCAGGCATTATTGAATACTGATGTTACGGAGAATCTAATCTTTGTAAGAGATATTATTCTTGTAATTGAATATAATTTATATCAACTTGAATAAACATATTTTTCATGTCAAAAGTAACGAATTTAATTATTATAATAAGCTCTATGTTTTAGTTCCTGTCGGAAATGACTTGGGAAGACCGTTGCTATATCAAAACTGAAAAAATTAAGTCATTATTTTAACGGAAAAAAATAAACAAAAAGAAAATAAAAATAAGCCAAAAAAGTAAAAAATAAATGTGTAGTAGTAAGTCTATTTTAGCCCATGATGCTTAAATATGTTGATTTTGATTTCTTAGACTAACTTCATTTATTATCTTGACGGGAGATAATGAATAGAGTTAGTCTAAGATGCTAAAGTCGCAATCAAATTTAAATGTTATGGGTTCACTTGTCCAAAAATTACATTTTTGGCTAAAAAGGGTATGAGACGTAGATCACAAGGATCAAAAACAATTTCCTTATTCAAGTAATAGTAGCTTTAATTAAAGTTACTAATATGACCCATTTTTTTTATTTTGGATATACGTTGTGACATGTATACTTCTACCTATGAAGTTATGCAAGTTTTACTTAAAGCGAAGCTAACGCAAACGGAAACAATGAGTACTTTAGTAAATTTACAAGCACACCTATTTTAGTTTGACATTTGGCCGCCATGCATAATTTGAATATACAATATAGTTAAAAAGATGATATAATATTATAATACTAGCTTTAGAAACCTGTGTATTACACGAGATAAATTAATGTATAAATCACAATGAATAAGTTAATACAAATAAAAAAAAGATAATTAAGTCTCTTTATATTATGTAAAAAAAAATATTACAAATCTAGTCGTTTTATATCATCAAATATATTTGAATTTTAAATCGAGAATGGGTTGTTCTACTATCGGTATACAATAATGAACCAATGTAACTGGAAGCAGCATTTAAAACAATGAGGCATTTCGATGTGAAAGATGTAGCTAAAGTCTTTCACAAAAATGTTATACGTTCCATACGCGGTCATAGACAAAAAGACAACATATTTTCCTTTTTAAACAACTTTCATGATGTCCTTATAAACACATTGTTGCTCAAATATCACAATAGTCTTATAATAAATATAAAAAATAGAAAATTTGTCTATGATTTTTAAGACTAAATATTTGTAAAAGAAAATAAAAAAAATTATAATTGTAGCTTTCTTCAATATGAACATGTCTCAAAAAATTGAATGTTAATGTATACTTTAAACATAAACTCTATATATTTCAATCTTAAGGAACATATATTTATAACACATAATTATTATATTAATATTTTTTTATATTAAGTATGTTTAGAATATAATTTATGATATTAATAATTCAATCAATGAAGATTGACCAATTAATACTGTATATTAAATTTATAATCAATACTATATTTAGAACCAAGATTTTTTTTTCTTTTCCATCAATAGAATATAAGTGATTTTGGAGGGAAATTGATAGTGAGAATTAACCTCAGAATGCCATGTGTCAGAATTATTTTCTTTTATTAGTGTAGGTAGATTGTGCGACTTTTGCCTCTTAATAAACAAAAGCCTGGACGTTCCAAACGTCCCTTTACGGGTTTTTATTAATCTTTTTATTTTTCATTTTGCTGTTAATTTAGTTTGAGAGAGATGCTTATTTAAAAAAGAAACCTTAAACATCTACATAGGAGAAAAATATTTTTTTTTTCTTTTTAGTTTTAATGTTATCACCACTCACGAGTCACGTCAACATTCATTCACATCACATGACACCGCCAACCGTCTCAATTAATCCCTAATTTCATAATTGGTCTTTTGATCTAATGTCATGGGTGATGGTTAATGTCTCAAGTTTGAAACCTGACTCAATAAAGAGTTTTCCCACAGTAGTGAGCTTCGTCAAAATCAGTATCAATTGTCGGTATTCCGTCTCAGGAAAACTCATATAAGTATTGTGGATGATTTCAAACGTTGTTAAAAGAAATAAAAAATAAAAATCTTTCATTTACGCATAGCAATGCAAAGCACGTAATATCGATTAATTTTCGTGACCAAAATGATCGATATTATATATTATGTGTGGTACGTATAAGGGTGACTGTTTGTTCTTTATATATTTTAAATTCTTAGGGTTCGGCTCTTTTGATTTTATATGACTAAAGAATAATAAAAAAATCAAAATAAAAAGTAAAGTTTTGTTTACATATTTGATTTTCAATGTATGCTTATGATTTGGTAAAAGTTATTGACTTAGTGGCATACCAGGGAGGTTTCTTTTACCGGACTATATTTAACTTTGTACTATTAATCGGTCGGATTGGACATCACAATTCAATCTTTCGTTTTCTACTGAAAAGATCTTCATATAAAGTCGAAAAGTTATAAATACGTTTGGTAAGTAAAATAACGATTTAAATGAAGTATGGTGAAAGCTTCCTTTTTTTTAACGAGGTTAGAAGGCTTGGGTTCTTTTGTGGAGACCTAAGTTTGAATCTCATTTGTGTCACTTTGTTGTGGATATCAGCAATGAAAGATTTGAGCTAGATCTTGTGCAAATGTTGTCAGTTCGAACCCAGAGCTCACCCGGGTTTTCGTCCCACCGTGTGTTACGCCAGAGTTTTGCTCTTTTGGTGGCATAATGACTGTCAAGTGGCAGTCGACGATATGGTTTCCTCAAAAACTCTGAAGCCAGCGTGGGCCCGGTTAAGGCAACATAGTCTGGTCAGAGTGGGGCATCGAGACTCTCCGAATTTAGAGAGTGCGGTAACCTAAATATAAGAAAGTCGATGTTCTAAATAAAAGTAAAGAATCATTCATTTTCTATCCAATTTCAGTTGAGCTAAATCTCATTTATTAGATAAATTGAATAACTTTATGGTTATTTTGTTTTATTGTATCTTATATTAAAGCATGCAAGAATTTCCACTTAGCGTGATTCTATGGTGTCTACCTAGATGCCAAGTCATTGTCAAGCCACATGTTTTATTTTCTATTAATGTCAAATCATCTCATCCATATTATATAAACATTAAGATTAGAAACCATATTAATCATTTTAATATCTCTCTCTTTCTCTTTCGGATTATTACCTCCACCACATCTGCGCATCGCCTTTTATGGTTTTATTTAATATCTAATGGCTGATTCTCATATTATTCATTATTTCATTGTCAATTCTTTTTCTATGACGTTTTTGTTTGTATTAATTTTAATTATTATATGACTTTCTTATAGTCTCTTTAAGTTCTATATCAAAATCCAAAATTCAATGAAGTTGTTGAACTATTACGTTTTTCCTGTAAGATTTTTTTGAACCTCTAATGGCCGATTCTCATATTATTCATTATTTCATAATCAATTTATTTTATTTGCCCTTTCATTGCTATCGGATTTATTATTTTTATTATTGTTGTTACATTCATCGGTAATTCATTTATTTATGTTATTGTTAATTATTCAGTTATCGCAAAATCAATTTTTCCGGCTATTGGTAATTATTCTAGTTATATAGTATAACATCAATTGTAGATTTTCTCACATAATTTAAATCTTCTATAATCAATAATTCAATTATTATGTGATATTAATTGTTATCGGATTTATTGGTGATTATTCCGGTTACTAACCAAAATTCCAGTTAGGCCAAATAATATATTATTTAACATTTATCTAATTTTGTCATTACAACTTGATAGATTGGCTAATTGCATTGATGAAGTATTTGATGGAAATTAGGTTGCTTGTGTTTGTTTTCGTTATTACCAATGTATTTTGGTTACTAATTTACGTATTATTTTATGGAGGTCACACAATACCTGTAAATTAATTCATTTTATATGAATAATCTATATTTTTTCTGTGTTAACATGTGTGAATTTTATATTAAAAGTCTTGAAAATAATTTCGTCATAATTAAAAAAATTAACAGTATATTGGTGAATTTCTGAAAAAAAAAATGGAAAGTTTTTTTGAATTTTGATTTCTAATGAACATATACAATGCATTGTTTATGGAAAATTTAGATTTCCATTATCTTATATTTGGCCATTTTTTAAACCAATTTCAAATTCATAATTTGACAAATCTTGACCAATTTGACCAATCTAAAAATTGAAAATGTAAATCTATATATTTCGATTTTTATATAATACCCTTAATTTATGTTTAATATTTATAAACATGTTTAAACCCAATTCAAATTCAGAATTTGAAATAACATTCAACAAACTTTTAATAGTTTTAATATTCTCCATAATTTTAAATCTAAAATATTTTTATAATTTTTTGAAGTTTTTAAATTAACCGATTTGATTTTAATTTTTGTGATTTGGCATTAACTTTTGTAATTATCTCTATATTGTTTTAGAAAAAGTAATAGAACACAAGTTTATTGTTTTGATATTTTTTTATTATTCATAAAATTGAACCATAGCCTTCGATTTAATATATCTAACTAAAAAAATTAATTAAAATTTTTTTTGCAAGAAAATGTAAATTTATTTATTTTGATTTTTGTACAATACCCTTAATTTATGCCTAATATATATAACATATTTAAACCCATTTTAAATTCGGATTTTGACAAATCTTTCAATAAACTTTTAAAGGTTTTAATACTCTCCATAATTTTAAACTCATTTTAAAATCTGTCCATAAATTTTTGAAGTTTTCAAATTAACCTATTTATTTTTAATTTTTGTAACTATTTCAAAATTAATTAGTCAACTTAATAGAATTAATTAGTAAAACTAGAACCGACTTGATTTTAATTTTTGTGATTTGGCATTAACTTTTGTAATTATCTCTCTATATTTTTTTGAGAACAATAAAGTATTCGTTACTATAAAGATGATGTTGTTCTAGTCATCACCAAAATATATTAGGTATGAACTTTTAATCATTATTTCATGTTTAAAATATTATGTCTAAGGTAACTAGCGTTACAAATTTTTTAACTAAGTTTAGAGTGTTAAAAATCTATTTTGGTGTTAATTTTGATTTTAATATTTTTAATATTATTATATTTGTACCTTAATTATAATTTAAATTGTTTTAATTGTGTATAGTTTTCATAACAAAAATTTATTTTTTAGTTTATATGTATTTTTAATTATGTGTGTTTAACTTTTCTTAGGTTTGATAACTTATTTAATAAACTATAATAAGCTATCATTTTGCTTCCTCCGTCCCATTAAAAGTGTTCATATTTTCTTTTTTGTTTGTCTCATTACAAATGTCCACTTTTGAAATTTATTAGCCAATTTTCAAATTTACCTTTAAACACACACAACTAACATTAACAAACAATCTTGATGGACCCACTTTTTAAGGGCATTATTGTCATTTAGTAAGAAAAAAAAGTAATCATTCAATCCACCTTAAGCTTTGTGTTTTTCAAACCATGACACGTATAATTGGACGGAGGGAGTAATATTTAAAAAACTGAATGTCAAACTAAAAATACTTGTCATAATTGTAATACAATTTTACTTTAATTTACGTTAATATTAATTAACACTAAAATAACAACTGCATTATTTTAGAACACAATATTCAAAATGACATAATTTCTAATAAACAATAATTAGTGTATCATAAAATTAAATAATTGTTTTATCATCATTTATGAATATTATTATGCACATATGTTTTAGTGAATATTATTAAGCATTGTAAAGAAAGAGATGTATGTAATGAAAAGGATGTTTATTGAATGAGTTAATTGTACAAAGAGGGAGCCCCTATATATACAAATGGGAAACCCTAAACTGAGCCCATGGACTTTTAGCAAACTACTAAACAAAACATGGGCCAAAACCCTAATATAACTAACACTCCTCCTCAAGTTGGAGGATAGAATCTATCTGAGTTTTCCGGAGAGGTTTGGTGAGAATATCTCCAAGTTGAAAGTTTGTCTTAACATGAACTGGCTAAATGGATGGAGAATTTGCTTGTGTGCCAACTACTCGATCTCTAATAAGGTGGTAGTCAACCTCAATGTGTTTCGTCCTCTCATGAAATACGTGATTCTTAACTATACGAATAGTTGATTGACTATCACAGTATAACCGCATCAACTCGTTAGAAACAACCCCGAGTTCTACGAGAAGACGAAGAATCCATGTCATCTCTGATGTAACATCTGCCATGGCTCTATACTCTGATTCAGCACTCGATCTAGATATTGTGTGTTGTTTCTTACTTTTCCATGATACGAGATTTCCTCCAACAGACACACAATCTGCGTATGAGAAACCCGATATCCGACCATCTCCTTCTTCTGTGAATGCACATACACGACAATGACCCTGATCAGAACATAGGATGCCAAGACCCGGTGTGGCCTTGAGATATCTTAAGACACGAAGAGCAGCATCCCAGTGACTGGTGTATGGTGTAGCCATGAATTGGCTTAGAACACTGACAGTAAAGAAAATATCTGGTCGGGTGACAGTTAAATAATTAAGTTTACTAACCAATCGTCTGTATCGTTCATGATCCTTCATCGGGTTCCCTTCCTCCGGGAGGAGTTTCTTTGTAGGAAGCATAGGGGTGTCAACTGGCTTGCAACCCAATAAGCCGCATTCTGTCAACACATCAAGGACATACTTTTGTTGAGAGAGAGGTATTCCTTGTGGAGAACGAGACACGTCTATGCCAAGGAAGTACCTTAGTCGATCTAAGTCGCTAACCTGAAACTGAGACTGAAGAAATTGTTTGAGTTCGGTAATCCCGACCTCATCGTCTCCTGTAATTATGATGCCATCCACAGACACAACTAAAATGATCCTTTTTCCAGTTCCGGTATCTGAAAAAGACGGAGTGATCATATGCACTACGAGTCATCCCAAATTGTCCCATAACAGTAGAAAATCGACCAAACCATGCCTTAGGAGACTGTTTAAGACCATATAGAGAATGACGTAGTCTGCAAACCTTTGAGGCTCCTCCTCGACAATGAACCCTGGCTGCTCCATATATACCTCCTCCTCGAGAACACCATTAAGAAAGGCGTTCTTGACATCAAGCTGGTGAAACGGCCAATGATTGATGGCAGCGAAAGCAATGCGAATACGCACATAAGGCATTTTAGCAACCGGCGAGAAAGTTTCATCATAGTCAATGCCATATGCTTGAGAATACCCTTTTAGCGGTGTAAGGAGCCATCCGGGTGTAGTTTAACTGTGAACACCCAACGGCAACCAACAATACACTTCCCTTTAGGAAGCGTTTGAAGATCTCATGTCTGATTGGATCTTAGAGCCCCAATTTTCTCTTCCATAGCATGTCGCCATCCTAGGTGAGCGAGAGCGCTAGTCACATTTCTAGGAATCGGGTAGGAATCAAGGGTAGTGGTATAGGCATGAGATTTAGTAGATAAGTTGGTTTAGGCAACATAATCTTGAATCGGGTAATGGGTGTAGGTTCATGGTTCTTTGTGAAAAACAATAGGTATATCGGGTAGGGTGCACCAGGAGGGTCATAAAAAGGTGTATCGGGGGTAGTATCCAGTAAAGGTGTAATATCGGGTAAGGGTGTATCAATTAGGGGTGTAGATTGATAGGATGCAGGGAAAGGATCTGAGGACATTCTGGAGTTATGGCTTGGTTGTGAATCAAGTCTCTCTGTTATTTGACCCTTACCCTTCTTAGCATATGTGAAAAGTAATGGCGGAGGTTCTGTCGGTGGGTCAGAATCAGCAGAGACCGGATTGGTAGAGGGAACTGACATAGGAATGGTGGGGATAATATGTGACTCAGGTATATCAGTCTCGGGAAACAAATCATAAACTGAAGCGGATGACTCGAAAAAGTAAGAACATGACTCATGAAAGGTGACGTCAGAACTGATAAAGTATCTTTGAAGAGAAAGGATGTAACACCGATACCCTTTCTAGACACGAGAATTACCAAGGAAGAAAACAACGAATGGCTCGAGGTGCAAGTTTACTAAGACCCGGACGATGATCATGCACAAACGCTACACACCCGAAAATTTTAGGCATGAGTGAAATGTGAGTTCCTTTAGGGAATAAGACATAAAACGGGGTTTAACCAAGTACAGATGAGGGTATGCGATTTATGAGATAACAAGCTGTAAGAACAACATCACCCCAAAATCTATCAGGAACATGAGACTGAAACATGAGTGTGCGTGTGATATCCAATAAGTGACTATTTTTGCGTTCAACAATGCCATTTAGTTGAGATGTCTACGTGCAAGAAGACTCGTGAACAATGCCATGTGCTTTTAAGTATGTAGAAAATTCATTAGAGAAATACTCTGTTGCATTATCTGTGCGTAGGGTTTTAATGGATGTGTTGAATTGATTTTGGACACAAGAATGAAACTCCTGAAAAATGGAATTAATTTCACTACGAGCTTTCAAAAGATAAACCCATGTAGCGCGAGAATAATCATCAATGAAAGTGATGAAGTACTGAAAACCCAATGTGGATTTAACACGACAAGGACCCCATACATCAGAATGTACAAGTTCAAATAAAAGGTTTGTTTCGACACTTTTGGGGGATAAGAACGTCGTTTGTGTTTACCAGGCTCACATGACTCACAATGAAAACATTATAAACAGATCCTGTCTCATTTGCCTCAAAATCGCTAAAGAAGGATGGCCTAACCGACAATGAGCCTCCCTGACAGCGGAATCACATAAATTTGCTATAGGTTATGACAGTGGAGACATACGGTAGAAACCTCATGATTCAAAACCGGTACCAATTACCCGGTTTGTTCCTAGTTCACGAAAGACGCAATGAGTTGGGTAAAAGGTTACATAAAAATTGTTTTGCTTAGTAATCTGACTAACTGAACAAAGGATAGTAGGAAATTTATGAACAAATAGGATAGATGACAAATTTAGGTTTTTCGAGTTACTTATGGATCCTATGTCGTGAACAGGGCATTAAGATCCATCGACAAGACGAACTGGTGAATAATTAGCATTATGTAGGCTGGATAAAATACCTCGATTCCCAGTCATGTGATGTGTGGCTCCAGAATCGATTACCCACGATGAGTCGAGGCTAGAAAACTTACTCGGATGTGCTGAGTTGGTTTGAGGAGGATTCAATTGCGAGGCAAGAAACCGTTGAATCAGATCATACTCCTCTTTGGTTAATGTATACATGTGTTTTTCGTCTCCAATGGTAGTATACAGAACGAGATAGAAATCAGGAACACAGACAAATTTGGTAATGAACAGTAATTTTCCTGGATGAACAGTGTTCCCAGCGATGAACAGTAAGTTTGGCTGGTGAACAGTAACTTTTCGGCAAGTGAACAGTTATTACTGCGGGTGAACAATGCTCCGGTAGTGAAACAGTACTTTCGGCGGTGAACTGGACTCGGGCAGAACAGTAACTCTGGCAGTGAACAGTAATGTCGACAGTGAACATGAATAGGAAGCAGTGGCTGGTTGGACGGGTTTGAAACAAATCCGGAAACGGGTGCCGGCGTTCGTTTCAGATCTGGTGGCTGCTGGTTAGACTCAGGTTCGGGTTAGATGGCAGCTAGGGTTTGGATCGAGAGCCGTAGCTCTGATACCATGTAAAGAAATGGATGTATGTAATGACAAAGATGTTTATTGAATGAGTTAATTGTAAAAAAAGACAGCCCCTATATATACAAGTGGGAAACCCTAAACTGAACCCATGAGCTTTTAGCAAACTACTAAACAAAACATGGGTCAAAACCCTAATATAACTAACAAACATGACAACTTTTTCTAATTTATTAATATTATTTTTCCCATGAATCAAGTTATTTCAAATTTCTATCTTTACATGGAAGATCAAATTTAAACTTATTGTAGCATCCCAAATTTCGTTTGATATTTAAATGAATCGGGGGTTTAAATAAAGTATAAAAGATAAATTTAATTATTTAAAGTATGAGGGTGTTATATCATCAAATGAAAAGTTAAACATAAAACCCTAATCTCTTCCTATAAATACAGTCACCGTCTCATTTATAACCATCCTAGCCTCCAAACTCATTCCCTTACCAAATTCCTGTTTTTGATAGAGCAACCCATAAAAACCTGACAATATATCTAACCGTCGGATCGGTATCAAATTTTTACAGAGTGTTCATAGCATATAAATGAAGATTTCAACAAGTTGGATCTTCGATCAGAGGCTGGGAAGTTCAGTTTTTATCAAGAAAATGAAGATTTTCGGAAAAACGTAACATCTAAAAATGAAGATTTTCGGAAATTGTTTTAATTTTCGGCGACTGTAGCGGCAATTTCCGGCGACAACGAGCTGATGGGTTTGTAGATCATGGAGATTCGGTTCCATGGCCGCTTGAATCACTCAATTCCGATTTCGTTTGATATGGTTTTAGTCTGTTCGAATGATTTCAAACATAAACCTCAAATGTACGTTTTTTTGTTAAAAAAGTTTATTTTTTGTGTACGGATTTGCATGAAAATTGGTAGGATGGTAGAACGGGTCACGATTATTGATAAAGTAATGAACTTGTGAGTAAACGGGTTAGGTTGCTCTTTCGAGTAAAACGAGTATTGTTTGGTTCGTGAAAAGGACGGGTAAACGAAGTCGGTTTTGCATTAAACTTGGCAGGATAGTAAATCGGACCCTAACATGTAGGAAAAACATAAACTTGGTGATAGAAGAGTTATCAGGTAGGATTCGATTCGTATGGAAAATAAGATTCGATTCGTTTGAAAAAAAGATTCGATTCGTTTGACAATGGGTTCGATTCGTTTGTAAAAGGGATTCGATTCGTTTGAAAATGGGATTCGATTCGTTTGAAATAGGGATTAGA
>NW_027495881.1:0-48821 GCF_021521415.1 Bidens hawaiensis
CGGAAAACCAATCTCGCCGGAGAAGATGAACCAGGTCGCCGGAAAAACGAACCAGGGTTTATTCAACAGTACCGGAGCTCAAAGGAGTTGCGGTGGTGCTTGTGTTGGTGGAATAATGATCGGTGGTGCTTGATATAGGTGTACGGCGGCCGGAATAGGCTCGCCGAAAACCGGGTTTAGCCGGAAATCGGCGTCGGAGTAGGAGTAGGCAGCTAGGGTTTGTGTTGTTAAGGTTCACACCAAATAATAACATCTTATTGTTTATATATAGTGTTAGTATTAGGGTTTAATCTAGATAAACCAATATGGGCTTAAGCCCAATTAACAAACAAAGCCTAGTCCAATATCCTGTCCACCTTATCAATTGTATCGGGCCTAATTAACCTTTAATAGGCCTTTATCTCGTCACCCCCAGTGTAACTCTGTCCGTGTCACATTCGGGTCGGTCGCGTTGACTTGACCCGAAACGACCATAAAATCCAACAGTATGTTATATGTATATATATGTGTGTGTGTGGGAAAGATAACGTACAAATTAAATTAACGTGATAATTATGAGAATCAAGTAAAGTAATTATGTAATTACATCATAGAGTAATTATGTAATTACTTACTTGTATATATATAAATACTCTGCTTAATTTTCTCAATTAGCACGTTAATTTCATTTGTATTTGAACAAAACCATATATATATATATATATTTATAGGGGTGGGATCCTTTGCAAATAAATTAACATACAAGTAACTAGAGTAATTACAGTTTTAAACTGGAGTTTTTATGTTATAAAAGATAAATAGTGTAATAATAATTACTATGGTTCAAAAGTTACAATGTAATAATAATTACTCTATTTATTTGTATGTTTAGTATGTTAATTTTATTTGAATTTGATCCTAACCCTATATATATATCCTACTCTTCTAATAAAGTAAAATCTTGGTGATGATGTGTCAAACCCATATTCTTTCTTGACAAATTTTTCCATCCAGAATATTTACCTCTTCTCTCATTCATTCTAGGTAAGTAAATCCATGGGTTATACTACCAAAATACCTAAATTATGAGATTTAAACTTAATAACTAATGGTCAATATTTCTTTGTTAAGAATACTTAATATAATGGGGAAGGTTAACATACAAAATAAATTAGTATGCTAAACGTGAGAATCAAGTAACAAGTAGGATAATTATGTAAATACATCATAGAGTAATTACATTATTACTCTATGATGTAATTATTACATCATAGAGTAATAATGTAATTACTCTATGATGTATTTACATAATTATCCTACTTGTTACTTGATTCTCACGTTTAGAACGTTAATATCATTTGTATTTGATCCAGACCCATAAAACCATAACGTTATCCCCTAATCCTCTTTTGTTAATTTAAATAATAGATGCACGTATGCCCCTTCATCTTTAAACTTTACTTGGCAATTTTATTTACTTTTTTTCCTTTTGTATATTTAAATACTAGGTTAGGTACCCGTGTGATACACGGGTTAGATAAATTATATTATAAAAAAGTTAATGAAACTAAAGATTCACTCAAAACATCTAATACATTACAATGAAGACAAATAGAATTACATGACATAGCTCTCATAAATCTCTAAAAATCTCTTTATATACAACGTGTGCACTCTTATTTGAAACTTGACCATCTTCATCAAAAATGAGTACTTTGAGCCCTTCTCTTGTTGTAACTCTAGACAGTGCAACATATAACTGGCCATGGACGAAAACTGGTTGTCTAAGAAATTTTATTGTGTTGACTTATTTCTTATATGGAAACGAAATTTCAAATTATTATCAGATTAGTAGTCAACTCGAATTCACCATATATATATATATTGGTTTGACTTATTTTGTATTTGGAAACAGAATAAAATATACATTTTATTCAAAATATATATTTTATTTAAAATATTAATCATCACAAGTGACAACCTAAACAACTTCAAAACATACGGTATGTGATGTCAAAACAAAATTTTTATATTAAAGATTTTTTCGTCTCCTATATATACACAGTTAAAAGCATGTTTAATATATATTTAGTTACTATATTAGTAGTCAACTAAAATTGGTGATTCAAATACTATCCATAGTTTCAGAGATTTACGAAACAATACACAAATGAAAATTACAGAGTTTACCCTTAACATGAAACATACTCTTTTACCATTTTACCATTAACATGAAAACCGAATAATGAATAGTTCTTACCTAAATCTGCGTCCAAGATGAATTTGTCAATATTTGTAATCTATAATTGTACTACCTTGAGAAGCCTAATGTACAACAACATAAAATAAGTTTTTAGAAAATTTTATGCTAATGTATAGGATGGATATGCTTACTTTATTTTTTAAATACTCGGGATTTGTTGACAGAGATTGAATGAGGGTACTTCGGTCCTGTTTAAATGAGAAAAAGGTCGGATCATTATATAAGATGATGATGATATGTTTTATAACATAAGAATGATAGATGAAATTAAAAATAATGTCCAAACAAACCTTTATCCATAGTGCTGAACAATCAAAGTTGGTTGAAAACCATTTATGGCAGTTCATGTTAAATGAATCGGCTTCTTCTATGCCATTCAAATGATGACGATATTCAGGGAAAATACAAGCACTTCCTGCATATGCAGCATCCACATGACACCATATTCCATTTCTGTCAAACAGTTAACATAGATATCATTTCAGAGATATATTAAAATGGAAAGCATACTTTGAATAATAATAATAATAATAATAATAATAGAAGTACATAATTTTAAATAAAATTCAAAGATCCATAAATATGAATATGATTATTCGCTATTGTATTCATCATATTCTTATGTTTTTAAATTCATCCAACAATGCCAGTAATATCTTAACAGTAGCCTAAAACAAATAATAAGAGAAAACGATAACATTTTTACCAGGTAATCTTTGTGTCAATTGCAGTTGAATAAGCTCGTTACGTTGGTTGTCCAGCTGGATATTCACATAATCCTCTGTTTCATCGATGTACTCACGAGCCTGCGTTTTAGAAAATAACAAATAAATTCATATGTCGGCCTTTAATAGAAACAATACAGACGGCTCGGATCATTGCATAGTGGGTCAAACCATGTCAAGTCAAAAAGAATAAGTTCAAATGGGTTAGGTTATTAACCATAACACTTGTCTGTCTACATCTTTTAACTTGTATGTTAAAACTATTTTTCTTCTACATCAGAAACCCCATCCTCATCCTATAAATTATGTGGGAACCTACAATAAACCCCCAAATTTGCCAGTAATATCTATGATTAATACACTTCCAAAAAACTGTTTTAGAACAGACTATGGATCCGACGGTTGGTACTTTGTTGATGACGTCCTATTCATTAGATGATTAACAATTTTAAATAGGGATATGGGTTATAAAACTATTAGGGTTTGCATACAATCTGAAATTATAGATTTGAATATGGATTTGTATAACGATTTCAAGAATCGTTATTTAGGGTTGGCAAAACAATATAATCAATCTAGGGTTTGGAAACATACCGATTTGAAGATCCGGATTTGGTGTGCAAACTAAAGACGTAATTTGAAATAATAGTAGATAGATGTGATAACTGATAGGATAATAGGGAATGTTTTATTTAAATCTTAAAAATTAAATTTTTATTTTAATATAATAAATTTAAATAGAAATTCCATGGGAGTGCCATTTGACATAATATTGGACCAACTAATGGGAATGTAGGACAACCAACATTTTTCATATATTATAATAGTAGATATTATGCAATAAAAAAAGGAGCTTACCATTGCAACAAGCTCATTTTTGTTAACGCTTCGATATAAATTTTGTTCAATACCAAGTTGCCTATTATAATATACAGATAAATGTATAGCCCAAATATGCAATTATAATAACAAAAAAAATGTTAAAAACGTCCAATGTCTAGCTATATTTTATCAAAAAGATACAAACAAGCCCTCCAAATATTACCACAACTCAAAGTTATGGTTTTCAATAAACTTCAAGAATATTATTTATATTTCCATTTCTATAATTTAATACAAAAAACAGTAACATGCTTATTTTTTAAGCGTACGACATAATAATTCAATTATTGAGATTAAATTAATTGGTTGTATGAATCATTATATATTTATACACAATTTTCTAAAATAACCAAATGTCCCTTTAATCAGACGATCATATACACCAAACAGAATTCCAAATTGCATGCTTATCCTTCTCATCGTATTCATGCAATCCGATATGAATGATATTTAATTAATAAATATAAAGTGAATTTGTAAGGAATGATACACATAATTTTAAACAATTGACCACATTATTTTAGTAATTTCAAATACTAAGGGACTGAGAAATTCATGTCCCGTGAAACCATGAACACCCATAATTGTTAGGTGATTACAATGGTCAGTATTCAAATACCCGGTGTATCGCGTGGGCACCCGTCTAGCGTGTGTGTGTGAGGTTGTTATGTATTGTCTCCCCGAAAAGATCGAGTCAAATAATTTGCATTCAAATCTGGTTGTATACTTTTTAGGCTTGGTTCTTTTACAAGGAATCTAGCTGGATCAAGAGAGTTGTTTTTATGATTGTGATATTTTTTTTACATCTTTTACAGTTGTGTTACGTGTGGATACATTGTTTGGCTGTTGTTCAAGTTGTCACCTGAAGAATCTTTAAAAGATCCAATATATTTTGTGTTGGTGCGACGTCAAAACCGGTAAGAATAAAGGACATTAGTCACACTCCTAAAAGCATATACTCTTTTCATAATTATTTTCTCTTAGTTTTATGTTATCATAACTCATAAGTCTCGTCAAGTTAATAATGTGTGAAGGTATATGCTTCTAATTTTATTTATATATATTTGTTAGGCATGTCAATATGGAACGTGTGACACGGTTTTCTCATATAATTACAGCAAAAGTAATTGTGACTGCAGTAGGTTGCTGCCTACTTGGGCTAATAATTTACGCGTATTCCGTTCTTGGATTTCCATTCTATGCGGAAGTGCTCACACCGTAAACTTCTTTTCGGTTCCTAAGTTTTTCTTTTCTTTTCTTATTTTTATATAAAAAGTAATACATTTTTATCTTGTGCGTGTGTAAATTTAATATTAATAAACTCTAACAGGTGCATGATAACAGCGCTGGTTTGTTTCCACGTCCACATTATAGTTTTCTCTGTATGTTACCATTCACAAGTTTTTGCTATGTTTGGAATTGAGTTTATTGGTTTTTTTTTTTTTTAAAAACCCATTTTAAAAAGCCAGGATTTGAGGCTTTTAGACACCATTTAACTTATTGGCTTTTTGAAAAAGCCAATAAACCAATAAGGTGTTTTCTAACTCAATCCCAAACATTTAATAATTTCTAGTACTTATACAAGTGTTTATTGATTTAAGGTGTGGATAGCATATAAGGAATCAAGTTGGACAAGTGCTGTTCTTTGGATACTTGGACTTGTATGTTTTAGTGGGTAAGTATATATATATATATATATATATTCATCCAAACTGACTCACCAAAGCTTTTTCCCTCCCACACTCATGGGACATGACCATTAGTTGCTTTATTAGATTCAGATCCTCAAAATGATACATGTTTAGTGTTATTTGCTGATGATTAATGCTGTTTCTTTTGACAGCTTTGGCATATGTTTGTACTTATTGCGGGAATTGTCCTCTCTCTCACCGGAGCAGCCTGTTTTCTTTATACTTTTCAACAAAAATAACAGGCAAGTCCAAGATATTCTATTTATATATATAGAAAAAGGTTAAAATAAAAAGTTTCCTAAGAATGGTAAGAAGCACATAAACTTTGAAGTTAATAAACTATGTGAGCCAATCTAGGAAACTATGTAGCCTTAAATCTAAATCCTAGATCCTAAGAAGGCCTGCTTAGTGTATATACATCAGGAAAGTCACTATATATCTACAACCAAAATTTACCTATGATGGGGTTTAGTGTTGCATAGTTATACAATTCGAGCCAGCAAGATAGATGTCGCTGATGTTTGTTTCTTTCTTGGGCAGAATCTTAATTTTCAAAGGTCTTGATTTCTTTTTATTCTTGCAGAGATGCGACGTCAAACGATCTTCTATTGGTGAAGCATTCTGATGTGTAAGTACACTTTGCAACAACGTAGGCGTTTCATTTTTCTTTTTAATAATAGCAGCATTGAGCTCTGTGATGTTGAGGACTCTCAAGTCTTACTTGAGATGTTGGTTTAAAATTTAGGGTGTGTATGGGTTTGTTTTTGTTTTGAAAACTTACGCTACTGTAACGTGAATTCTATGTACGTGCCGAGTAATTCTATAATGGGTAGTGTCTGATGCATTAGAGTTTTTATTTTGTTGATTTTAATGTATAACTAAAGGTGCCAACCTTATATTATGATACTCAGAAGAACTAAAGATTAACAAAACACGGGAACCATCCGAGAAGAAACTTATCGTTAGGAAGATTTTACGAGAGGAAAAGGTTATGAGACGTATATAACAAACTTTGAAAGTTGGAAACACAATACGAGAAATTAGAGTCTGCTAATTACAAGAAGGAAAATCTACTCCTATTTATATTTTTACTTCCAACCTTCAGCTTAACTTGTTTCCCAAACACAAATAACTCACAAAAAGATAAATTGCTAATGTTTCGACATTGAATAGTTTTTAATTATACGAAGACCATGTAATAAACAAGCCTCTGGGTGTCCTAAACGATGGTGCCAGAGTTCTTTAGATAAAGCAGCCCAAACTGGTGGAGAAACCACTTGGGAATGCGCTGGAGCGGTAAGCGGATAAAGTGACTGTAGTTTATCACATTAGCGCGTGATGGCTGGTCCAGTTAATAAGTTTTCTGAGTTTTGTAAGTGCAATCAATTAACATGTCAATACAAGCCAACGGTCTAATGATTAAGTCATGAGCTACGCTAAAATAGAGTACCACGAAGAGATGAAAGCTATTTCAGTAAAAGTATGTGGAATGTTGTTGAACATGCAAACTAACTACAAAGCAGCATGCTTTCATAAAAGTTTATTATAATCATTAACACCACCTGAACACCGCCACTATCACCAACTAACTCACCACTAACCAACCACCACCATTTGAGCACCACCAACCTATTCTGACGATGGTTTCTAGGTTCCTACAACTTCGACAGTTGGGGCTTTTACTAGTAAAGATTTCTAAATGTCCAATCCAAGGTTATAAAGATGTTTAGAGGACGAAAATGTTCCGGTCAAAGACATTTTTTTCCGACGATCTGTAACTAACGGCGTTAGGATTCTGTTAGTCACAGACTGTTGAAAACAAATACGTTAAAAAATTAGACTGTCAGTAGCCAATTCTTTAGTTGGGACCGACAACGACCAAAAATGATAGTAGGGATTAATAAAAACAAATATACCACTACTAACCGTTAGGAAAACCAGCAGTTAAACTTACAATGGTCTCATCGGGTAACAAAGAAGAGAGACGATGTTCAATCTATAAGAGAAATAGAATATTAAAAATATATGAATTAAGAATCTAAAGTTCAATCCCAATAAACTGCATCTCTAACCACATTGTCATGCTCCAGGGACACTACAAACAACACGACCTCTAATTTCTTGTTTAAGGGACAATCGATACAGAATCAGCTGACATATACAAACATAAAAATTAATGCATCATAAAAGGGCATTTTGGTCAAATCAAAAGATATAAACTGCCTCCTTGTTTGACAGGAATAAGCCCGGACGCCCGGTTCACTCTCAAGTTCTGCAGTACTCTTCCACGAGATCAAGGTTTATAAAATGTAAGTAACTAAAATACTTAAACGAAAGTACCAATGTAACAATATTAAACAAAATAATCTCAATAAGAGCTCTATTAAGATTTCAATAAAAGGGTTAATAGTTAATACCATTAAAAGCAAACATACTTATGGCATACTAAACAAGTAAAGAACATATGCTGGTCTTTTAAGGTATTAACCCTACAATTAAAAGGCATGGTTTGTAAATAGTTTTTGAAAATAGATTAGTAATTTAGTCAAAACTTTTAATTTTTAACATTTCAATGAAAAAATAATAATTTATTTTCTCTCTAATTACAGCATACAAAACCACTACCTAAAAGAACTAGTAGTTGACCCGTCCGGTGGACAGAAATATCAACTTTCGAATGTGATGACTACATTAATTTGGTTTTTAATTTATATTAGTTGTGACATACATATGATATTACTAAAAGTGATTCATACAATAAGTAATGAACATCCCTATACTGACAATGTTATTTTTATTTATAATACTATACTTATATATTCTACATATTACTAAAAATGACTCATACATAATATTAGCTACCTTAAGTGCTTGTAATGTCGAACTTTACTCCACGATCAGTTAATACAACATCTTGGTTCATTGTTATGGTATCATACAACTTTCGAGACTTAATACCGTTGCACCTTTTCCCGTTCGTTGGACGGAAATATCAACGCAGGAATATGATAACTGCATTACTTTGATGGACGGGTTTTTGAATGTCATAATAATATAAGTATTTATTTCGTTTTGCATTATAAAATGGTGAGTTTGACCATTTACCAAAATTAATAAGATTATCTATTAATATAACTCATTGACCGTGGGACATCATTATCAGATGTAATAACTACATTTTTACAAATAATTGTATTAGAATCAGGATGAGACAAATGATTTTTAACTAAGATATACGAAATACAAAGGTGAGTCAACAGTTTTAAAAGGCAGACCCAATTCTATATTCGTAATCAGCATAATAACTTGAGACCTGATAAATTACAAGTAACTTAATTAAGAAAGAAAGAAATTACCCTAATTAAACAGTTGGACACTGTCTAGCATATCCTGTCATAGTTAATATCTATCAAAAACAACTTTGTTGTATTAAATAAGTCAAGATGAAACACCTAACTTCTATGGCATTCGTCTCAGGAGTTGTCCATGAACTTTTTGAGTCGGCTGGAGTTAAACCTGCATTCTCAAATTGATAAGCAACAGTAGACAGAAACTTGAAACAAATGATAACTTATACTAAGACCGCAAAAGAGATTACATTTTTTTTCATGGGTTAAGATGCGATCGACTTTAAAGTGCTCAAATCAAAATTTAATATACCTTAAACGACCAAGATTGATCTTAGAGTTGGTTACACTCTATTCAGGTTATATAATATATAACAATATAAAATAGTAACAATGGCAGTAATACTAATAAAAATATAATAACATTAATAATCTCAACTTGTATGGTCTTTTGAGGTATTTAAGTTTGATATATAAAATAGTAACAATGGCAGTGCAAAATGGCGCTTTGTATTCGATGTTGTCGTTGCATAACCGAATCATCTCTATTGAAACAGGCAGGCATCAGTTATGCTGTTGTTTAGCTTGTCTATGTATTTGACTGTATCTAATGCCACCAACAGTTGATTCACCTATTTTTCATGATCAAACCGAATTATACTAATAAAATGAAATCAAAATATACAATCTGATTGCATATATACGTCTCGTAATAATCCTGTGTGGTTTATGTCCAGTTGACTTTTTGAAGGAGATCACCAAAAAATCATTATTCTAAACTTAATTGAATACAAAAGAAATACCTTTTTTTATAAAAGTAGTAAACACTTGCCTAATCATCTCTCCATTAACAACACCCCTTTGTGAATCAGTAGTTACGGTGTGCATATCCTGAATAATCTCCTGCCTGTGTGGCTAAGCAGACACCAAAGCTTTGTACTTTGTGACTGACTTGTGGCCAATCCATGGAAGCAACCACCTGTTAAAAGAAGGTCAAAACATATAATCTTTTTTAGTCAAATGGGTCAAATTTGAGACATAAAATAAGATGATAGAAATGTAACATAAGGCAGCAATAGAAGGGGTGGAGTCGTCTCCCTTTGAGGGATGGGTAACATCAGCACCGAAGATGATTGTTGGACGATTAGAAACATAAGGAAGCCTACCATTAAGAGATACACTGTTCCTCCATCCAGCCTAACATAGAAATTAGGGCTCAATTACCCGAAACAATTGAAGAAACTGCAATTACAACCACCGATGGTTGATTCCTTTGGTCGTAGTGGTGATTGAGGGGAGCGTAGAATATATCAGTGTTAACAAATCCGATGAAAGAGGGCGACGTGGGAGGATGGTAAACCGCCGGTAACCTCCCAGAAGTATGAACACGTGATGAAAAGATAACTGTTTTTCTATGATATTGTAAGGCTCAGATTAAAAGTTATGTTATCCGATGGCTGATATCCATTTACAAACTAAAATAAAAAGACCACCCCAAGCTTCCTTTTGACTAAGTCATTTGTATCCTCACTTATTCGACTAATTTGAACACGCATGCAATGCAACGTCCCACCTACATTTGTCAACACCTCCCATTAATAACAGGAGTTTTTTTATCAAAATGGATGCTGGTGATAATTTATTTACCAATGTTGGTTTTTTTGAAAGTATTTATCAAAATAGGTTTTTTATCTCCTTTTCTTGAATACCAAGACCCAGTTTTAATCAGTTAGTATATGTACGTATATTTATATATGAATCTTATCTACTATATTTTAATTACTTTTAGCAGACCTAACTATCAACATCTACAGCTCATTTTCGTCACCATCTGGCTTCCGTCCGGCCGGACGCCATCATCATCGTGCATCACTTCCATCGTCATCACTCGTGAGATGGTGATGGTTCAGGTCGTCCCAAAGTCGGAGAGAGAGAGAGGGAGACAATGGAGATGGTGTAGGTCGATATACAGGTTTTAGATATCGTTTTTCGGGCGTTTTTGGCCTGTGATGGGTTTTGCGTTTTCCGGCTAACAAATAGGGCGGCAGCGGTTTGGTTGTTGTGAAGCTCGCCTCCGAACAGAGATGGACAGAGGGTTTGGTGGTAGAGGTAGAAGATCTTGTCTTCATCTTCAATTCCGTTCTTGTCATCGGAAACGGTGGCCGGCGAGGGACTGGCTGTAACCGGACATGTTTGCCGGCGTGAAGTTATGGTTGGAGAGGTGGGGAAGAAAGAAACAAAACTGGAAAATGATTGTATTTTTATATTTTTATAATTAAAATCTAATAAAAAAATAATTAAATTACCCATTTTAGTAAATACTTTCAAAATCACCTATATTGGTAAATAGTTTTTCTCTATCCCTCATTTTGATAAAAAAACTCTTAATAACCGCCAGATGGCACCGCTAATAACCATCAAATAGTGAGAGTTTCCAACAATTAGCTCTATTTTTTTATTGAGTGACAATGATTAAAAAGGATATTAGATTTTAGTAATCCAAATATGATCTATTAGCTAATATTAATCCCAACTTAAAATATTCCCTACATTAATCCCAACTTTCACTTTTTTGGCCTCTACCGAGCATTTTCTTAGCGGGAACTAACATGGTTAGTTTAGAGCAAAATATATCATTTCTCCAAGTTGAGGAAGACAAAATGAAAAATGTAATTTAACTTAAAAACTCACAACCACAGTCATCGCCGCCACCACCACCATCATCGCGACCGCCGCCGCTGCCGACATCACCACCACCGTGACCACCTCCCCCAGAAACATCCGCCGCCACCACTTGTTTATGAAGGGAGGGTTTGGACATTTATATAATAATTAATTGTCGGCCAAAAGACCAAAGTTTGGATTAAATTCTAATATCCCATTTTCAACCCGCCCTTCATAAACAGCTGGGGGTGGCAGTGCTGGAGGTGGCGGCGGTGTTGGTGGTGGTGGCAGCAGTGTTGGTGCTGGCAGCGTCTGTGGTGCTGGCGACAGCACTGGTAGTGAGTTTTTAAGTTAAATTACATTTTTCATTTGTCTCTGTCAACTTGAAGAAACAACATATTTTACTCTAAAACTAACCGGGTTAGTTCCCATTAAGAAAAAGCTCAGTGGAGGCCAACAAAGTGAAATTGGGATTATTAGGGGGTGTTTGTTTTTTCTTCAAACATCTTCAAGGGAGCTAATGTCTGCAGGCGCGCAGACATTACCCTTGAAGACTGTTTGTTTTTTTTCTTAAAACAGATCTGAAGTTATCTTCTTTCATCTTAAAAGAAAAGCAAGGAAATCTTGCTTAAAACATCTTCACAAAAAAACCCTACTCTTCTCCCTTTGCAGCCACCCTCTCATCCACTGCTCCTACCACCGTCCGCCAACACCACCACCCACCGTACGCCGCCACCACCACCCCCGTACCCCGCCGCCACCGTCCACCACCATCCACCGCCACCACCGCCGTCCACCACCCACCATCCATCACCACCACCGTCCACCACCCACCATCCATCACCACCACCGTCCGCCACCACCACCACCATCCATCACCGCCACCACCACCATCCATCACCCACCACCACCACCATCCATCACCGCCACCACCACCGTCCACCACCCACCATCCATCACCACCACCGTCCACCACCCACCATCCATCACCACCACCGTCCGCCACCACCACCACCATCCATCACCACCACCGTCCACCACCCACCATCCATCACCACCACCACCATCCATCACCGCCACCACCACCATCCATCACCCACCACCACCACCATCCATCACCACCACCGTCCACCACCAACCAAAACCATCCATCACCACCACCCATTGTCCACCACCACCATCCACCGCCACTACCCACCGTCCGCCGCCACTACCACCATCCACCACCACCACCTTCCACCACCCACCAAAACCAAATCGGCATGGCAAGCAAAGACTAAAAACTAGATGTAACTTGAATAAATGACTTCTATCTTGTGAGATAAGTTTGACAGTTATGCAGACAGTATCAGCTTATAAAAACAAACAGTCTTATATTTTCAGCTTGCAGATCTTCAGACCACATCTTCAGTTGCAGACATGAAAACAGATGAAATCAGCTTGCAGACAGTTTATGTCTGCAAAAACAAACAGCACCTTAATGTAGTGTTTGTCTTAAGTTGAGATTAATATCGGCCAGTAAACCAAAGTTTGGAGCCCAAACAAGGCCTACGAACCTAACATTTTAGTGTGCCTTTCCGTTTCAAAAAAGAGGTGCCGCCTTTGCGTGTTTACTTTGACTAGTTTGTTTTTATTGCTTTTTTTGGATTTTTTTTTTTAAATGTATATTTTTGCAGTTCATAACCATTGAGCTAACTAACTTTAACCTAACGTATTCCAAAGACATTATAACTGTTAAAAAGCATATGTGGTTTAAAGGACATTATAAATATATCACCACCACCCTATTTTGATTTTCCCACACACTCGAAGCAAAATGACAACAACGTCGTCATCGGCGTTAGTAGCATTGAAGAGCTTGTTCATTGTACTGATCTGTATAATAGCATCTGCGCTTGCTTACACACTAGTAAAGGATGCCGTCTCATCTTGTTTCGGCCTAAGTGCATTGTAATTTACAAACTTATACACCGTATTATACATCTCTCCATCTTATTATTAATATTTATGTCTTACTAATATAACAGTTTATTTAAAAAGTTTGTTCTTCCGTTGTTGATCAATTTCTCATGGTGATTATGGAAAATATGATAATATGATAAACCTATTAATCATATACGTACATGTTATAACATGGAGAGTAGTAACCGCATCGAAGAAGGATGTAGACGACATAGTTGTCAGCTTGATCGAGTTCCCTCTTAGGGTGTATAGTTAAGTATATATATAGAAAAGGGTTCCAATAAGAATAAGGGGTTTCTTAAAAATTGTAAGAACCAACAAAATTTTGACATTTGGCATTACAAATGATGGTGAAAGAACAATTCTAGGAAACTATGTCGGTCATTGGTAATTTTAAATATCAACCATTGATTAACATGATCCAATGGCTATGATTTATTCAAAGTCTTCCTAAGAAACTACTTATTTTTAGGATAACACTTCCATATATATATATATATATATATAAATTATATTTCATTGCTATTTGTTAATGTGAATTGGTTTCCTTCAAAATAACAAATAGAGTGCTATATGACTTTCTTGCAGGTGGACACAAGTGACGATTGCAGATCTTCTTGCATTTGTAATTCCTATAGGGGTGAGCAAGTTAAATTCATTTACAAGACTTAAAAATATTTTTCTTTGATATTTAAGTATTACCCTACATCATATATATATATATATGTGTGGATAAAGGATCAAATATGAAAATTGTTTATCGTACATTACGTATGCGACACCATCAACCCTAGATTTCAAAAAACACGCGGTGGGAAATTTGTAAATTATTTCAAATCGTTTCCATCCTAATTAACTGTTGCATCGATTCAACCATCGTCACCGGCGTCATTTGCAAACACACACTTCAATTGATTTTGAATTGAAATATGCCATTAGCTGAAACCCAGTTGCAGATGTTCCATATTTTGTTCATATGATCGAATCGATGATCAAATTGACGGTCGATTGATAATTGTTTGATGATTACGAGATTATATGAAGTGATTTCAGTGTTCAGTTTCATGTTACAGGTGTTTAATTATTTTTGTTAGTTCTAGAATTTCTGTTTAGAAGTTTTGAACTTTAATTTTTTATTTTTGTTAGTTTAGAAGTTCAGAACTTCTAAACTTTTTTGAACACCCAGTACTTCTTATAACGTTTAAAGATGTTCATTTTTTTGAACACCCAGAACTTCATTGAAAGTATTAGAACGTTTAAAGATGTTCATTTTTTTTGAACACCCAGAACTTCATTGAACGTATCAGAATGTTTATAGGTCTTTAATTTTGTTTCAGAACGTTTAAACATATTATTTTGAACCCTAATCAGAGCTCGATTGAGTGCATTATTTCTGCAATTTCATAATCGATTGATGAATCTAAATACTTCTACACATCAATTCGATTGATTAAATCATCATTTTGGTGTTCATTTTGGTCAGAGCGTTTAAACTTTGAGCAGAACGTTTAAACATGAACCCTTATCATAGCTCAATTAAGCGTGTTAATTTGTATTTTCATAATTGATTGATGATTCTAAAGCCTCTTACACATCAATTCGATTGATTAAATCATCAATTTTTTATCAATTTGAAGATTTTTAATGTTCAGTGACGTTCTATTTCAATTTTGGTTTTTGACTTTGAGATTTCATACTATAAGTTGTGATTAGAGTTTAGAAATTGAATGAGATAGATTAAGGAGTTCAGAATTTGGATCGGAATCGATTTTAAATCGATGAATTTGAACGCGAACTACTGTTTGGGTTATTTACGAAACTGCCACCGCGTGAAATTAACATCGACGTTCAAAAAGCTCGCATACCTAATGTACGATAACTGATTATTGTACGTTAACCTCCCCCTATATATGTGTGTGTGTGTGTGTGTGTATACACACATATATGCTTAAGTTCAGGAGAAAAATGATATTATTGCGAAAATGAATATGAGCCACTAGTTTTATTTTAGGTTTTAAATATTTAAAAATAAATAAGAAAGATGTAAATACAATAATAAATGCGCGCTCTCTCTTCAATTATTACAACCAATATAACCATAATAAATCTTTCTCTAATTAATATATTTAACTAATTTAACTATAATAATTAAAAAGATAAAAACACTAATTTAGTTTTATTTTTTATTTACACCTTCATTTTATCTAACAAAAATATAGTTTATTCATATAATACTATTTTATATATTTAAAAAAAATTCTTTCCACTCATTTTATTAGCATATATCAACGTGTTTTTTTAACAATAAATATTAAAACATAATATATTTTTTTTAGTTGATAAGTTACAAAACCATTATTTTTTCACTCCACTTTTTGTTCTTTCTCACCTCCAAACTTGTCTTTTATATCTTTCAATTATTAGTATTTTATCCACACTTGTAGTTTTCTAACAAAATTTATTAAGTATAGAACTATAGATATTGTATAAATTAACAACATAGTATAATATATGTGTTGTAACAATTACGACTGTCAATATATTGTTGTCAAATGGTCAGTTGGAAACCTTTTCTAGGTGGAAGTATTTCTATCATCACTTGTTCCAATTAGAGTGGATCTCTCCATAAATAATAATAAAAACAATAAGGGAAATCCCCAAAATGTCCATTTACCACTTGCATGTCAAGACATTGTCCTACTTCTTTCAAAATTCCCTAAATGTCCATCTCTATACTAGCGTGCACGACGGTTTCTCACAACCGCACGACGACCGGTAAAAAACATACACGTGCACTTTTTTCCGGCTTCGTTACAAAACCGGCTGTGATGAGCGGTATGCTCCCAAGTCGGACTACCATTCTTGTCACACCCCGACCAAAAGCGACGGAAACGTCGGTGCATGACCGATTGTCCATTGCACAACGACACTATTAAGTGATAATATTTAAACAACTCATTTAAATTCATAATATCATAAATAACACAACATTGTTCATACAAATAACCGAATAGTTAGTCAAACAAATAAATTGTTCATTTATGTCTAATAACCTAAATGGTCACAAGATAATAGTTCTTAAAGTCTCCAAATCAACCAAGTAATAAACCTGTAACATTGCATAAAATAAACTTTGTCAACACAAATGTTGGTGAACAATTTTCATGGTTTTAAACAATAAGTATATAATAGATGAAATCCACAACTCGTATATGGAACAATAAATAATAGCAACAATTTAGATGTGCAAATAGTAAATAGTTTGAGACACATTTCTATATGGTAACAACCAAATATACTCGGATAATAATTTCCCTATGCTACTAGCAATTAAGCTAAAATAGTTAGGGGAGCGTATGATCATACTTAATAGTTTCATAAAGGCAAACCCACCTAAAGCAATAAACACATAGCATGTAATCATATAAAGCGTACAACACCAAATCGAGCATTTATTTAAGTGACATATACTAAAGAGTTTGTGGTTTGAGACACAAAGTACAAATTATTTGAATTTGAATAAGTATGCAATGTCACCCCCAAACGTAAGATGGAAAACAGGGGATGAAAAAGTACTCACATTAACTAAGTAACTTGAAGGGTTGTTTCGTGAATAATCAGAGCGATCGGTTTAATGAGAAAGACCTAGATTAAATGGTCTTGAGTTAGTAGATAGTTTTGGAAGGGTTTAAAGTAAAATATATGACAAGTAAAGTAAATAAATAAGGTTTAGGGTTTAAAATGTAAATATTTGAGAAATTAAAGAAATGTTTCTTGAAAAATAAGTTTACCCGAAACCGGGTCTTGGTATTCTATTCATTAGTATTCCTCAACCTATGTTAAGTAACTATGTGGGTTATAATGCACTATTGCAAGACCCTTTGTTATATAAATACAAAAATGAGGTTTTAAACGAGTGTTCGGATTTGTCGGTTCGAGACTTGATAATTAACAAAACTCAAAGTCAACTTTCCAAAGTGATAAATTCTATGTGATAGCTCAATAAAATCCAAAACAATTTAACTAAGTATATAGTTATATTGTGAAGAACCTTAATGTCCGTTAAGTGAGAATTCGATTTTATCGGTCCCAACTTGTTATAAGATCAAGTTGGATTCTGACATGCAAGTATGTTGAGTAAATAATTTAAAATGAGTTTAAAAAATAATCTTGAAGAAAAAGATGAGTTTCGGTGGCCCAAAACACACTTGTGTGTCCTAAGCGAGTAAACTCGGTTCAGTTCGGTTTCGGTTCGGTCCTTGACTCGTAATAAGACCGAAGATGGTTACCACATGCCCAAATACCATAGAACTTGTAAAAATAACTTATAAATAATAATACTTAAGTTTTACATTCAAAATGTTAATAATAAAGCTTTTACATGAAAGTTTGGTTTCGGTTCGGTTCTCAACTCAGGATGAAACTGAGGCTAGTCACCACATACCCAATACCATGGAACTCAATAAATATGAATTAGAAACTGAAATAAATAGTAACTACAAGATTAATAAGCATTAAGACGGAATATAGTATAATCAAGGATTGCAATAATCTTTCATGTAGCCTTGCCTTATAAGCCCGACACTTCACCGACTGAGACCAGAGAAGTGAAACCCGAAGGAAAACTATATTATATATATGTTGCAACAACAAGCTTTAATTACTAAGAAGTTAGTTAGAATGTAAGATTAAACTCAGTTTGACTTTGGAAAGTCAAGCTGCCAAGAACTTGAATAATAACCTTAGGAATCTTAGATTGAGAGAGAGATTTGATGAAATGAGCAGGGGAAAATGAAAGGAATAGGCTTGTATTTATAAGGTAAGTTGAATGGGTCTTGCATGGGGTTTAATTCAAGTGTTTGCATGCAAATTGGTGGAGAAAAAGGAGTCAAACAAACACAAAACAACAAAAATCGCTACTGCTGTTGTAGAGCTCTTTAGCGCGGCGCTAAGTGTCACGGAGGGAAAATCTGATTTTTTAACTTTGGCAGTTTTAGTCCCTAAAATTCGTTTTGAGCATTTTAGGGGCATTCTAAGGGTTGTAAAAGGTGTTTTTGAGATCCAATAACCATAAAACAAATATGTAGCCTAAATTTCATCATTTTTATATTATTTAAAGGTTCGGGATACAAACGGGTCGGTTTTCATAATAAAAACAAATACAAGATGACCCGAAATTGACGAATGTCACAGTATCCCCTACTTTAAGGAACTTCGTCCCGAAAGTAAGATGAAACTGTTGTAAAAAAATGTGGATACTTCTCTTTCATAGTGTATTCTCGTTCTCGAGTGAATTATGCGCCACGCCGTGATTCCCACCAGACTATAACTAACCGGATGCAACTTCGTTTGGTTTTCTTTTCATTGCGATCCATGATTTCAACAGGTCGTTCAACCATGATCATTGTTTCATCGACATGTACTTCGTCGAGAGGTATATGGAGATTTCCCTCTACTAAGCACTTTTTAAGGTTTGAAACATGAAAGGTCGGATGAGCACCGGTAAGTTGTTCCGGTAGTTCGAGATTAGGGGAAAATCGTAAAGCATCTCCGTGAACCGGAACAGCTTTTGCGGTCCGTGATACTGCCGGGTACACACGAAGTCAGGATCTGTTAATGCTGTCAGAATGTTTAAAAACTTTGTCGATGCTGCCGGAATGTTTTAAAACTTCGCCGCTGCCGCCGAAATGTTTAAGCTTGGTTTCGACGTGAACATCGACGCTAATAGTCGGTCCCGACGGTGACAATTCACTGCAATACCGTCAGAACCTTATGTTTAATAACTTATACTGTCGGATCTAAAGTAAAAGTGGAGAGGTAGAGTTTATCAATTGGATTAAATAAAGCGTTCGTGTAATAGAGCTTATGATAGGGACGACGGCATGAACGCTGGACATTTTTGGAATTGTTTTAGTTGGTTGACATTTTGTTGACTCGATATAAGAGAGTAGCCAATTTGGGTATTTTCCTTAAAAATATCATACAAATGTGTCCATTAAATATAAACAATTAATATACGACCTACACTTGTTTTGAGCAATAAAAACGTACAACATGCAAAAAAGCGTACAACTTACATATGTAATTCGACATCAACAATTATATAAACTACACAAATATACACATATCCTACACGTACATAGGTTATATGTTTTTCGTATGTAGGTTATATATTTTCTTATTCTTAGAACAAGTGTAAGTTATATGTTTTTGTGTATGTTGTATATTTTTTATTGACATTTAATGCGAACATGTCTAAGATATTATTTTTTTGTATTATGTATCACAATGTAACTACGTGTTGATGGATATTGATATATTGAGTTGGAAGAAATTGGTTTTGAATAAAAAGAAATTTTAATGTATGAATAAATTGTATTTGTGTAAGATATATTTTTCGTGTGTAGGTTTTATGTTTTTCGTGTGTAGGTTATATGTCTTCGTGTGCGTTTGTATTTTATTGATAGTGAATTTTGTGTGTATGTTATATGTTTGTCGTGAGTAGATATATGTTTTCTTATTCTTAGAACAAATGTAGGTTATATGTTTTTATGTAGGTTGTATCTTTTTTGTTGATATCTAATGCAAACGTAAAATAGTTTTTTGTATTATTCATCACAATTTAGGTACATGTTGATGGATATTAATATAATATATTGAGTTAGAAGAGATTGGTTTTTGATAGAAAGAAATTTTAATGTATAAATAAATTGTACTTGTGTAGGATAAAAATTCAAGTAACAAAAAATAAGTTATAAAAAATTAATGAGTTCTTAATATTTTTCAAGTATAATACTTTGATTAGTTATATTAATTAAATAGATGACTATTATGGTTTATTAGTTCAATTAATTGCAGAAAGAGAATGCATTTACACTTTCTTTATTTATTTTTTTAGCATTTAAAACCTTAAACAAAACTAGTGGCTCATATTCATTTTCCGTATTTCTCGCAGTAATATCATTTCTCTCCTGAACCATCCTTATATATATATATATATGTAGGTATATATATAGGTATATATATATAGTGTATAGATCAAATACAAATGACTTTTATCGTGAGAAACGTACAAATAACTTGAGTAATTATTATTACACTATTTTATTTTTTATAAAATAATTACTCTAGTTTAAAACTTTAATTATACTAGTTATTTTTATGTTTTGTAAGTTAATTATATTTGTACAGGATCTTACCTCTATGTGTGTGTGTGTGTGTGTGTGTGTGTATGTGAGGTTGTTATGCTTTCTCCCGGGAAAGAGTCAAATAATTTGTACTTAAATCTGGTTGTACATTTTTTTAGGCTTGGTTTTTCTACAAGGAATCCAGCTGGATCAAGAGAGTTGTTTATATGATTGCGGTATTTTGTTCTGTAAGGTAATCTTATTTTAACTTATGATCGAGCAGTGTGACATGTTTCAAAGTATATAAGTATAAGTGTTTTATTTCATTTTTTTTCTCTTTATAGTTTTGCTACCTGTGGATACATTGTTTGACTGCTGTTCAAGTTGTCATCTGAAGAATCTTTAAAAGATCCAATATATTTTGTGTTGGTTCGACGTCAAAACCGGTAAGAATAAAGGACATATACTCTTTTCATAAATATTTTCTCTTAGTTTTATGTAATCAGAAGTCTCATCAAATAATGTGTCAAGTTTATTTATATATATCTGTTAGGGATGTCAATATGACACGTGTGACGTAATTATGGCAAAAGTAATTGTGATTGCAATAGGTTGCTGCGTACTGGGGCTAATAATTTATACGTATTCCGTTCTTGGATTTCCGTTCTACGCGCAAGTGCTCACACCGTAAACTTCTTTTCGTTTCCTAAGTTTTTTTTTAAGTAAAACAACATTTTTTTATTTACAATTTAATCTTCATTATTATTATTTTTTTGTGCGTGTGTGAATTTAATATTAATAAATTCTCACAGGTGCATAATAACAGTGCTGGTTGATATCTACGTCCACATTGTGGTTTTCTCTGTATGTTACCTACCATTCACAAGTTTTTGCTGATTTAACTAATTAATTTCTAGTGTTTATTGATTTAAGGTGTGGATAGCATATAAGGAATCAAGCTGGACAAGTGCTGTTCTTTGGATACTTGTACTTGTATGTTTTAGCGGGTAAGTATATATATTCCACCAAAGCTTTTTCACTCCCACACTCATGCATGGGACACGAACATTAGTTGCTTTATTGATTCAGAATCTTAGAATGATGCAGGTTTACTGTTATTTGCTGATGATTAATTAATGTTGTTTCTTTTGACAGCTTTGGCATATGTTTTTACTTAGTGAGGGAATTGTCTTATCTCTCACCGGAGAAGCCTGTTTTCTTTATACTTTTCAACAAAAATACAGTAACAGGCAAGTCCAAGAAGCTCTCTCTCTCTCTCTCTCTCTCTCTCTCTCTCTATATATATATATATATATATGGTAGGCTTAATGTAAAAAACAATAGCTAATGTACACCCTTGGATCTATGATCTAGTGGTTGAGATTGGTAGTTTCTAAAAGTTTTATAGTTTCCTATTTACACGTTATAGTGTCCTATTTATGTGGTGTACTTTATTTTAAAGCATTCTCACACGTCTCACAAAACAATTGTTTTTTATTTAAACACTTTTATATATATATATCTATAATATATATAAACGAAAACATAAAAATTCTACGTGTCGCGATGTAGTCGCTCCCCCTTTTTTTTGGAGTCACCAGATTTGCTTGATTTTTAAATGGAGACTCTTAATTAAATGGGTTATAAAATCTCATTAAATTAAAAACTAATCTCACCAAATATTTGATACAAAAATCCTATAAAGTAGTCATATACTAAAAACTAATATCTGATTTATTTAAAAAAAGATATATGTTATTTATAATTAAAAAAACCAATTTTATAGTAAAAAAAATAAATGGGCATTGGGTCCCATCAAACTCATATATCTTTTAAATCGGGTTATAACATCTCATTTATTTGTGAAACAATTTAATATCAAACCATAAATATATTATTAACTTTCATACAATAAAAAAAATAAAATTTAAAAAATAGATAGATAATAAAAACAAATAATATAAAACGACCCTCGAAATACGGGGGATAAAAACTAGTGTGTATATATATATATATATATATATAAGTTGTACGTACGTACGTACAAGTGTACAAAGGGGTGGGTTAACGTACAATAACGGCTTATCATACATTAGGTACGCGACTTTCCAGAGCGTTAGATTAAAAAACGCGCGGTGGCAATTTCGTAAATAACCCAACAGTAGTTCGCGATCAAAATTCGTCGATTACAAATCGAGCCTGATCCAAATTCGGAACTCGTCACTCAATCTAATCCAATTTCTAAACTCTAATCACAGCTTAAAGTATGAAATCTCTACAGTCAAAAACCAAATCAAAATCGAACGACGTTGAACATCAAGAAATCTTCAAAATTGATCAAAAAATTATGATTTAATCAATCGAATTGATGTGTAGAAGCATTTAGATTTATCAATCGATTATGGAATTGCAGAAATAATGCACTCAATCGAGCTCTTATTAGGGTTCAAAATATTACGTTTAAACGTTCTGAAACAAAACTGAAGACCTTTAAACGTTCTGTCCAAAAAAGCATATCTTTAAACGTTCTAATACGTTCAAGTTTGTTCAATACAAAAACTTTAGAAGTTCTAACAAAAAAAAACTTCAACGTTCAAATACGTTCAGGCTTAAAACTTTAAACGTTCAGTTAAAACTCATCACTCAAAACTCAAAATTGATCAACTGAAACTTCAAATTGATGATTAATTGGACCAATTTCAAAGTTTAATTGATCAATTAGTTCATCAATTTCAATTTTAATTGATCAATTTGATCAACTAACCTGTGAACAAGTAGTGAAAGAGGAAGATGGTGTACGGTGGTGGACGGAATCATTGGATGGTGGACGGTGGACAGACTCGTTGGATGGTGACGGATTGTTGAACGGCCATGGTGAAGGTGGACAGAATCGATCAGAGCAGGAGCAAATTAACCGTCATAACCGCAAACCGAACCATAACCGACATAATTGAACCAATTTTAAACGATAACCGATATAACCGATGGGTCGGTTTAATGAATTTTTGAAAACCGCCAAATGTGGGTCGGTTTTGGTTAATGTTAATTCCAAACCCGCCATAACCGAACGGCCCCATTTTTGTAACTTTTAGACTTATTGTCATTAGTCCGTTACAGAAAAAATTCTCCACACCTACTAGGATTTTGTCCAATAATAATAATAATGGTGATATTGGTTACCATATTCATTCTTATGTTCCATAATTGTTGATCTAAATTTACAATTCAATTATTCAATATGTCATGTATATTCCATAAATTTCAGTTAAAAAAGAAAATATATTTGAATTCCACATTGCAATTAGCGGCTATTCAGTGTTCACAATCATACGGAAGGATTGTTTATTTAATCACGGTTAACCTACCCATAACCGACTCGTTATAACCGTTAAAACCGATTAACCGAAACCGCCATGACGGGTCGGTTATGGTTATGGTTATCTATTAACCGCTATATCGGTTATGGTTATGGGTTTGGCCAAAATCCGCCCCAAACCGACCCATGCACACCCCTAGGAGCAGTGGTGGACGAAGACTGGCTCGCCGTTGTTGTTACTCGCTATTCTGATCGAAGAACCCTAGATCGATCGAACGTTCCATAGCCTCGCGTACGTAATGTACGATAAAGGATTTTCGTATTCTATCCTTTATCTATATATATATATATATTATAAGTTGTACGTACGTACGTACAAGTGAACAACTATTTTTTCTTCTTCCAAGTCACTAAGTCAGTAGTGTTTATGACACCTTAGAAGCAAATAACAGAATAAGTAATTAATATATTTAACTTTGAAATCTTGCCTCCTAAGTAAACAAACGTGGTGTTTTACTTATAACTTCTATATATAGTTCTATATAAGTGTTTGAATACAAGATTAATTCCAAGAAATTAGCTCATGTGGCAAGACGAGTTACATTCATGAGCATTACTGTATGTATGATAGTGTTGTATAAGTGTTTTGAGTATATATCCGTAATCCGTTAAACAATCATACAGACTTTCTGTTAAAATACTTTTGTGATCGAGTATTTCATATTTTGTTTAATTATATCTTGTCTTGAATATTATATCAAACAGGAAGTCCCCATAATTAATGGTTCAGAAGGCCTACTTAGTGTATGTAGATACTACATAATTAGGAAAGTCACTATATATCTACAACCAAAATTTACCTATGATGGGGTTTAGTCTAGCATATATAATTATACAATTCGAGCCCATAAAACCCTCAACTGCTTTATGGTTATAAGTTACTTTAATTTCTCCAGTATTTCCATTAAGCAAGATTGATGTCGCTGATGTTTGTTCTTTCTTGGGCAGAATCTTAATTTTCAAAGTTCTTGATTTGTTTTAATTCTTGCAGAGATATGACGTCAAACGATCCTCGATCTATTGGTGAAACATTCTGATGTATAAGTAAGATTTGCAACAACATGCGCATATCATTTTTCTTTTTATAATAGCAGCATTGAGCTCTGTGATGTTGAGGACTCAAGTCTTACTTGAGATATATCGTTGGTTTAAAATTTAGGTTGTGTATGGGTTTGTTTTTGTTTTAAAAACTTACGCTACTGTAATGTGAATTCTATGTACGTGCCGAGTAATTCTATAATGGGTAGTGTCTGATGTATTAGAGTTATTATGTTGTTGATTTTCATGTATAACTAAAGGTGCCAACCTTATATTATGATACTCAGAAGAACTAAAGATTAACAAAACACGGGAACCATCCGAGAAGAAACTTATCGTTAGGAAGATTTTACGAGAGGAAAACATTACGATAAGTCTATACCAAACTTTGAAAGTTGGAAACACAATACGATAAATTGGAGTCTGCTAATTACAAAAAGGGAAATGTACTCCTATTTATATTAGCTTAACTTGTTTCCCAAACACAAATAACTCACAAAAAGATAAATTGCTAATGTTTCGACATTGAATATTTTTTAATTATACGAAGAACATTTAATAAGCAAGCCCCTGGATGTCCCAAACGATGGTGCCAGAGGTCTTTAGATAACGCAGCCAAAACTGGCGGAGAAATCACTTGGGAATGCTCTGGAGCGGTAAGCGGATAAAGTGACTCTAGTTTATCACATTAGCGCATGATGGCAGGTCTAGTTAATAAGTATTCTGAGTTTTATAAGTGCAATCGACATGAAAATACAAGCCAAATGGTCTGACGATTAGGTCATGAGCTACGCTAAAAAAGAGTACCACAAAGAGATGAAAGCTATTTTTAAGTAAGAGTATGTGTGGAATGTTGTTAAACATGAGCCAAAATGGGCCAAAGCGATTCAATAAATAGGAAAAAGACTTTGACTTCGAGAGACTAGATCACATCAGCTCCCGACGCACATACAATTATCAATGTCAATCTCGAAAACATCAATGTCAATCAAATAGTAAGTTTGTGCTTGAAACTTTTGACCCAAAATAATGAATTTCATCCATAATACAATAGCAGACATTAAAACAAGTTGGTTCTGGCTTTTATGCGGTTTGCCACCGTTCAACTTGCTGCATTGCGATTCAGTTTTGGAACAAGGTATAATTGAAACCGAACTGTAATTTCTGGTTTTCAGAAAGTAAAAAATAAAAATAAAAATAACCAAACTAAACCAGACTTGATAAACTCTGCAGGGTTAAGACTTAAGAATCTTGATAAACCAAGAACACACAGCAAGATTTTAGAAACCCCAATTTGGTTTCCATGCAAACTAAGTACAAAGCAGCATGCTTTCATAAAAGTTTATTATAATCATTAACACACAAATTGCAAATCTGATTCTTAAATACTCGGTCTTTAAATGTGAGACTAGCCCGCTTAGTAGAGAGGCATGCCTCTTAAAAGGAAGGTCACAGGTTCAAACCTGGTCAGGGGTGTGTGTTGGTGTAGACTAGAGTAGGAGGAAAAAATTGTTCAGAAAAAAAAAAACACCCGGTTTTTAATATGAAAGCAGCGTATGTCTTTACTTAAATCAAGAAAAGTAACTTCAAAAATGTTCATTGCAAGCTCCCAAACTTATATTTAAATATAACAAAAAGTACGCGAATTAAGAATTTAAAGTTCAATCCCAACAAACTGCACCTCTAACTACATAGACTATGCTCCCAGGACACTAGAAACAACACGACCTCTAATTTCTTGTTTAAGGGACACTCGATACAGAATCTGGCATGTACAAACATACATATAACCTTGTTCACACTGTTGAAATATTTGGTTTTTCTTTGTGTGTCAGCCAAGGGTAAAATTGTCATTTTCATTCGTCTTCTCTTTCAAATTTGAACCACTTCCAATTTGCATACATATTTTCTTCATCATTGAAGGGCAAGGTGTCCAATGAAGGTTGTTCTGACATTCGAGTAGGTGAAACGGGTGGAATCTTTTGCCTGTACTTCTTTGCCATTTCTGCAGCTTCTGAAAATACTTTCTGCAAAATAAAAACAACCTTAAATTATCGAGAAAACGGCATTTTGGTAAAAAAAAATGAAAAATATAAACTACCTCCTTGTTTGACAGGAACAAGCCCGGTTCACTCTCAAGCTCTGCAGTACTGTTTCACAAGATCAAAGATTAATAAACAATATGTTAAGAAGAAAACTTAAAACACATGTAAGAAAGGGACAAAGGGTAGTTTGGTCATTTAACCTGAGGGAGATTTTGTCAGGGAACATTGATTTCACGACCAAAACTTTGACTTTTTCATCAAGCGCTAGTACGTCAGTGACGGAATCAAGTTCTCCTCTAGTGATATTAGATATATGCAACAATCCGCTGAAAATTAATATAAGAACAACTAATGAGAAACATGAATAAATAAATCAAAGTCAAAAAGTTGTATTTTGATATTATATAATCACCTTCGATTACTTTCACCGATCCTTATTTGAGCACCATAAGGAAATATTTTCCTCACTGTTCCTTCTAAAAGTGTTCCTTCTTTAAGATGTATTGTATTCTGTAAATGTTACACATTCCAGATATTATTGACATGTATTATTTTTACCTTTTTAGTGTACATAAATGCAATGTATCACCTTTTTAGTGTACATAAATGCAATGTATCATTGTATCTCTCGTTTAATAAAGGATACTGAACTTGATATACAAATATAACAATGTTAAGCAAAATAATCTCATTAGGAGCGCTATTATGACTATAATAAAGGGTTAATACCATAAAAAATAAACATTTTATGACATTTCTAAACAAATTTAGGGACTTTATTTTTTGCAAACTAAAAAGGCATCTTAGTGTTATATGGTATTAACCCTACAATAGAAAAACATTTTTTTAATTAATTTTGGAAATATATAATGTAGTAAATATATAAAATTTAACAAAAAGAGACGGTAAACTCATGATGATGTAAGCAAAAAGAGAAAAAGACCAACCCAGGCTTCCTTTTGACTAATAATCAAGTCATTAGTATCCTCGCTTATTCGAGTAATTTGAACATACATGCGACGTCCCACCTACATTTATCAACAATTCCCATCAATAACTGCCAAATGATCCGACTAATAACCACCATACAGTGAAGTAACTCACATTTTCTTTCAACTCGGTGAAGTTATTAACACGATTGACGAGTTCAACTTTAGGAAGAAAAGCACGTAATCCCTACAAAAATCAAAAGTCTTAAAATAAAAATTCCTAAAAAATATATACAGTGGTGAGAAAGTCAAGATAATTAGAGCTAAACCTCAATTCTTGTGAGAAGACCGCCAGTATTCCACTCTGTAATTTTAACCTCTATTGGTTCATTAAATTGTTTAATCTGCAAGAACCATGATCTTAGTGCAACTATAACAAAAATCAAGTGCATTGTGTATAACAAAAATAAAACCTTGATTCTCATACAAAAGTGACTAGCATCAATTAGCATGCATCATACAAGTTATAGATATTTTAAAGTTAACACTGTACACTGTGCACTGCACACATATAGAATTTATTGATCCAAGAAGCACAAAAAGGCTTAATAAAAAGTTACATGTCTATCTAATATTACGCCTACGCATAGCAAAACTATCACTAGTCAAGAAAGTAATGTCATTTAGCTAATTAAGAATTCACTAACAAAAAACTTAGCAAAATTTCAAAATCTTTTTTTTTTACGACGATTTCATCAAAAAGCTTGAAGAAATGAGAAAAAAACCTGCCTCACTCGATGCCAGGCCAATTTACGAAACAACCGACGCGTGGAAATCAACGGTCTACCACTAAGAGTCCTACCCAAAACTTCAGCAAACAAAACCGTCCCGTGCTCAACAACCGGCTTCCCTGCCATCGGACCGCCACTTAACGCCTCCTCATTTCTCACAATTCCCATCTTCCCATTCACCATAAACTCTTCCCCATTATCCTCAAAATCACACAACAAAGAATCCAACTCTTTATCATATAAAGGAAGCACCTCTTTCGTTAACATTGTCGCCAACAAATCCGCACCAATATTAACATCGAGCTTATACTCGTTCCCGGAAACCACAACACCGACAACAAAATCACCCGGTTGCGGGTCGTAATACTCTACCGAAACCATCTTATCCTCATTAACATCAACTAAACTATCCTCAATTACATCTTCTGAATCACTAACTTCTTCTACAGATTTGCCATCTCTAAAGAACTTATAAAAGGGCTCCAAGGCCTCATCTTTATCGGGCTTATTGTATTCGATTTCGGGCTCGGGTTCGGGTACATTAACAGGCATTGGTGATGGTTTACCCAGCAATCCCAGCTCTTCAATTTCATTTTCTTGATTTTTGGTTTGATGGGTGTTGGTGAATTCGTCAATTAGGTCATTGTTGGAGCAATTGAAGACATGGGTGTTTCTAAAGATCGAGTATTTTGTGGGAAAAGGTGGGTTTTTGAAGGGTTTTGGTGAATTGGGGTATAGAGTGAATTTGTTAATGGTGGTTTTGCAAGTTATGAAGGCTGCAAATGGAAGAAGAGACATGTCTTGTTTATCATATGAAATTGTTCTCCAGATTGGAAGTTGGAAATGGAACCAATTTGTTTGCGTTATCTTTGGGATTGTTGTCTCCTTATCTTGTGATTTCAATGGGCTAGCTAGTGTGTTGTGAGGTGAAAAAAAAAGAGCAAATTATCAAAATAGCTCATTTTATGAGAGAAAAAACATCAAATAGCACGTGAGATTTTAAAATCCCAAAATAGCCTTTCAAATCTCACGTACATGTGAGTTTATGAGATTCCTCGTGACTTTTCGTGGACGAATCAGATTCTGCCAAGTGTGTTCCACTCCCACCTACCCCGATATTTTTCATCCCAAATCTGTCGGAAACGTAACTTTTGACACCAAATATAACCTGGAAAAAACCAACTGTAACGTGATGTTTCAAGCTGTTTTTATCGGCAACGTGAGTTTTCAAATAAGATTGATTTTGAGTTATTTTGAAATTCATCTCCTTAGATGAATTTCATATGAATTTCGTTTTTTTTTTAAAAAGGCAATCATCTTCATCATCTTCTTCATCTTCTTCATATTCATCTTCATCATCTTCTTCTTCATATTCATCTTCATCACATTCATTAATAATAATCCCACCACCTCCTCCAACCATATAACACCACCTTCTACACTCTCCACCCACCGCCGTCGGAGACAACAAAACGGCATCGGAAAAGCCGTCGGAATGCGGCGGAGAATCGTCGGAATCCGCGGTGGGAACGTAAACACACAAATTAGAAGCTAAAGCCATCTTCACCTTCCTCTATTTGCTATTGCCCATTATTATTTAACAGATCTGGAAGTGGGTTTTTGATAATTTGATAATATTGTTAATAATAATAATAATAATAATAATAATAATAAGAGAAAATTCCCGATATCGTTAGTTTGTTTGGATCTCACCAGATGATGATGATAATAAGGATGTTGGTGGGTCAAGGGTGTAGAAGGTGGTGTTATATGGTTGGAGGGGGTGGTGGGATTATTATTAATGAATGTGATGAAGAAGATGATGAAGATGAATATGAAGAAGATGATTGCCTTTTTCAAATAAACGAAATTCATATGAAATTCATCTAAGGAGATGAATTTCAAAATAACTCAAAATCAATCTTATTTGAAAACTCACGTTGCCGATAAAAACAGCTTGAAATACCACGTTACAGTTGGTTTTTTTTTCAGGTTATATTTTGTGTTAAAAGTTACGTTTCCGACAGATTTGGGATGAAAAATATCGGGGTAGGTGGGAATGGAACACACTTGGCAGAATCTGATTCGTCCACGAAAAGTCACGGGGAATCTCACAAACTCACGTGTACGTGAGATTTGAAAGGCTATTTTGGGAATTTGAAATCTCACATGCTATTTGATGTTTTATCTCTCATGAAATGGGCTATTTTGGTAATTTGCTCAAAAAAAAAAAACAGGACCCGAAAAAAATCGGAACCGGTTTTCTTTATACTCGGGTTTATAATAACCGAACTCATACCCGACACTACCAGTAGGGTACGGATAGGGTATGCATTTCAGTACCAAAACTCGTACCCGAATCGGACCCGATTTGTACCCGATAATACCTGAAAACCGGAACCGGTTCCATACCTGGAACCCCTACCTGGAACCAGGATTTTCCAGTACCCGAAACCGTCTTTTTCAAATACATGATCTATACCCGAAATTACCTGAAAATACCCGAAAAATATCTCTAAAAAGTGCAACCCCAGCAAAAATCCAATCTATACCCAATAAAAATACTGGAAAAACCCCGATACAAAAATAGGGTATTCAAATACCCGGTTTTAGAATATCTGATTCAATACCCGACCCGAACCCGATACATAGGGTATGGTTTTTAGAGGCAATGCCCGGATCCGAACATGACCTGGGTATTTCCGATACCCGATTTTTCAATACCCAGTCATACCCAGAACCGGGTATTTGAAAAACCCGAATTATGCACCTTTAGTGTGTTGTGTTGTAAATGAACTGAACGTTTGGTGAACTGTTCGTGGGTTGTATAGCGGGAAGTTCATTTATGTTCATCCATTTAATAAATGATTGGACGTGAGCAAGAATTTCGTTTGATTAACTAAATGAATGAACAAGAACAAAGGCCATATTAGTGCACGTTTAATAATGTGTTTGTTTACGTCCGTTTATGTGTTGTTATTGTATGTTTGTTTATGTTTATTCATTAAAGAGTTTTAATAATTTTAATGACTACTCAAATCTTTATCATATACATTTAACAAAAATAATCAACTATAAAGCAAATGAGTCTTGTGTGATAATTTATACATAAAATTAACATACAAATATGAATGTTAATAAACACCAACACAAATTTGATAGTCGGACTCAATCATTGACACTAACTATTATCGGTTACTCCACTTAAATAAAACATTGTTTGTAGAGGTGCACATAAAACCTGAATCTGGAACCACACCCAAAAAAAACCCGAAACTGGGCTTTTTTTAACTGGGGTTTTTATACCCGAACCCGACCCTACTCGTAAGGTATGGGTAGGGTATGACTTTCAATGTTGAAACCTGAACCCGAGCATGTACCCGATAATACCCGAAACCCGGTTCTAGTTATATCCGAAACTCGGTTCTAGTTATACCTGAAACCTCGGTTTTTTGCATGCCCAAACCGAGTTTTTTGCATACCTGGATATTAATGTTTGTGCGCCTATGTATGTGTAGCACTTGGCGCTAATTGTATGACTACCCATATAGATCTTCTTCCATTCTCCAACGTATTTTTTTGGGGGCAATATATTGTTTAGATCAACACCTTTGTCTTTTGATATACCAAACAAGAAAATACAAAAAAACAAAAACAAAACCACTCAAAATTAGCGGTTAGTGTCCTTTTAAATTTTGACATTTTATATGTTTTTAATGTATCTCTAGTTTTATACACAATAATAAGTAGTATAAAATAGTCGGTTGGCATTTGGTTTTAGTCACAACTCACAAGTCACAACACTTGAAGAAAATGGCTTCCTCTTCTGTTGGCACTGTTTCTAGTTCTACAGCTCGATTATCACCAATTTGGGTTCATTTCGAGTTATGTCAAATGTCGTCTGGTCCAGTGAAAGCTCGTTGCATTCATTGTGGTTCCATGTTGAGGTCAGATTCAATAATGATTTTGAATCAACATGTGAAATCATGTCAAGCAGCTCGGGTCGGAAGACTTTTTAAAAAAACAATTGGAACTCAGGACCCGCGCGACTAAATGAGACAATCACCTTCTTCGAAGACGATTTAGTGGTTTTATTTTATCTAGAAGGACCGAAAGTGTCTATGTAGAAAATGGGTTTTCTTTAATACACGAAAATAGGGTATTCAAATACCCAGAAAACGGGTTATTACAATACCCGAAAATAGGGTATTCAAAAACCCGACCCAAATCCGGTACATAGGGTATGGTTTTTCAAGCCAATACTTGGACCCGAACCCGACATGGGTATTGCTAACCGGATCATACCCGAACCCGGTTTCATACCCGAACCCAGGTTTTTCTAATACCCGATTTGTGCACCTCTAATTGTTTGTGTTCGTTCGTTTGTGTCCGTGAACTGTTCACAAACAAATTCATTTCCTTAATGAACGAATACAAACATGAAATTTTGTTCGGTTAGTTGTTCGTTAATTGTTACTTGTCCGATAAAATCTTAAGGATAAACTTGAACAATACCTTGTTCGGTTCGTTTATACTTATATGGGCTTTTAATGTTAAAATTAAATTAAGGCAGGGGCAAATGAAGACGACATTTTATTTGTTTACTTATTGGGGTGGGTCGTTGGGATGGTGAAGGAAATAAGTTGGGTCGAGTGGCCGGCCCATTAGCTCTTATCTTATCCTTAATTTTCATCTTATGTTTTTATTATATGGCTTATTATTTATTTCTACAAATGGAATATTAATCATAGCTAGATTAACAATAATGAAAGGCTTCAAATTAGTCGGTGAAGAACATATATAAAGACCAAATGCGACATCTTTTCATCTCTAATATAGAATATCAAGTTGTTTAGTCATAGTCCAAACTTGTACAACCAAATTAAAACACAATAACAAAAAAACGTGTCACAACATGATCCCAAAATGTAAAATATAAATTCCTAGAATGATTTTGTACTATAGATGTTAGATGCCACGTATAACAACTAATTCGATAACTGGTAGGGTTTTCGTAACATTATATTAGATTATTAGATAACCATTGTGTCAAATTAATTTATAGTTTTATATAACCAGATGAATTAACTTTATTTGTTTTAAGACTGTAAGAGGTTGGATTAATTAAAAAGTGCTTTAGGAGTAATTTATTCATCAATGATGACAATTAACCATTTAATAACATAAACTCATAATTAAAGAAACCATTTGATGCAAAGCTGTCAACCCACTTGGAATATAAAAAGGACTAGAATGCAAAACATGACGTGCTGAAGGTGGACCATGACAATATTTTACTTTTGTAAACTTTTATTTTACAATCGCTAAGTAAACACTAAAATATGATTATTGTTTTGTAGCATGGAGCGGGTTTAATTAGCGTTTAAACATGTACATTATCTTATTTAAGGATTGTCCCTACATGAAGAATTAATTCTCACTTTTAGAAACTAATTGATTATATGAAACTTAACCAGGTTTTATGTGACTCGGGTTTGATTCCTACCAACGTTATTTAGTTTCAAATACACCAGGGTGATGATGGGAGACTAGGCGAGTATGTGACTTTCACCAGTTGGATCCTTGAACTGAACGAGTTTTATCTCACCGCACGGTTGTGTCTTCGGGCGAGTGTTCACGGGCGTTAGCCTTAGGTGTGAATTTTTCCTGGAATGAAAGACGAGTGTATCCCGAAGCTGTGAAATTAGCCAGTAGCTCATTTGAAGGATTCGTTGGCCGTTAAAATAATAATAATAATAATAATAATAATAATAATAATAATAATAATAATAATATGAAACTTAACCAAATCTGATGGTGTCTTTAAAAATCTTTTTATATCATATATTTGTATAAGTTTATTTATACAAACAACCTGTTTAGAAAAACTAAGAAGAAAGAACTACACACACCAAGACCACCAAGTGACCAAGACTACTCTAGCATATATTCTTCTCGCGGGGTGTGCACGGTTTAGGTTCGATTCCGATTCGACTATTAGTCTCAACCAAAACTGAAATCATCGGTTAATCCTGTTTATTAATATTAACTAATCGGGTTTCAGTTAATTGGTTCATTTTATTTGGTTAATTACCAAAACCAAATATGGGGTTAAAATTTTTCTTTGAAATATATGACATGGATGCATAAATACATTAATGGATGTATAAATATATGAAATGAGGGTGTAACTACATGAAATGCAAATGTAAGACATGAAATACATGAAATGAGGGTATAAAATCTCAAAATATGAAAGTATGCATGGTTTCATTCGATTAATTTCGGTTAACCGATGGTATTAAAAAACGATTGTTAATCAATTCGGCTTTCCGTTAGTTTCAGTCCAGTATTGTTGGTTTCTCGATTTGGTCTTGTTAACAGTTTGGTTATTGTTCACCCTTACTTTCACTATACCTAAATTCGATTATGAGGGCCTTTGCCCTTTGTAGCAACACTTGATAGAATGATGATACGATCCTATTATTATATTATATTAACAAGTTTATATTATTATTATTATTTAAGTTTATCTTTTATTTAGTTTTCTTATTGTATTATAATTAGGTTTTTCTATTATTTATCTTTTCCAATTATTATGTGTTTTGTTTTCATATATATTGTAATCTTGTTTAAGAAAAAAGAGGAAGAAAGAATTATTATTTTGGGTTTATTTTCTCTTCTTCTCTTGTGTTCTTGGGAGATTGACGGTTGTCTCGAATAAACCGTAACAAATGATAATTTAATGGATTTCAACATAATATCCTCATGTAGTGATGTGATATAATAAGATACTGTCAATTTTCTAAAAGTAAGATTAATAATCGTTTGGTAAGGTGTCACTTTCTGTTAAAAAAGTGAAAATTTCAATGCAAACAGTAACACATTAAAAGAAATTTTTAATTTTGTCATTTTTAATGGCCATTTTCGTCCCTGTGGTTTACTACTTTCGCCACTTCAGTCCAAAATTTTTAATTTTGTCAATTTAGTCCTCATAGTTTTAAATATTAGCCAATTACGTCCCATCCGTCTAACGGCATCCAGCTATGCCGTTAGTTTAAGGGTATTTTTGTCTTTCTCCTTTTAATTTTGAGTTAATGGTCATTTTAGTCCCTGTGGTTTGATATCTTTGCCAATTCAGTCCAAAGTTTAAAAATTTGTCAATTTAATGTTCAGTTTAATTCAGTTTTTTTTATTTTTTATGTTTTTTGTTTATAACCCTGAAGAGCATAATTCAAGCCCAAAACCATCGAGCAACCTCAAATAATGGTATGCGTTTACTCTGTTGACAACAGTAATCATACCCCCCTCCCCTTATATTTAGTTTCTAGACATTTCCTAAAATCTTCTCCATGGTGGAATTCAATGGTAAAGTGGTCAAGGTAATTCCCTGAAACCGAATTATACAGAAAAAACTAAAAATTGTTTTGTTGATTAATGTATAATAGTTGATTACGACCCAGATTTTCGTTATGATATGTTAATCTCTAAACCCTAAATATTATGCATTCATCAAAGAAACGATTTTTAGTTTTTTCCGTACAATTCGGTTTCACAGAATTGCTTTGACCACTTTACCATTGAATTCCACCATGGGGGAGAGTTTAGGAACCGTCTAGAAACTAAATACGAGAGGAGGGGGTATGATTACTGTTGTCGACAGAGTAAATGCAGACTTGTTTTGGGCTTGGATAATGCTCTCTAGGGTTATAGAAAAAAAACTGACTTAAATTGACAAAATTTCAAACTTTGGACTGAATTGGCAAAAGTAACAAACCACAGGGACGAAAATGACCAATAACTCAAAATAAAAAGGAGAAAGACAAAAATACCCTTGAACTAACGGCATAGCTGGATGCCGTTAGACGGATAGGACGTAATTGGCTAATATTTAAAACTATGAGGACTAAATTGACAAAAATACAAATTTTGGACTGAAGTGGCGAAAGTAGCAAACCACAGGGACGAAAATGGCTATTAACTCAAAGAAATTTATGTGCTTAAAACTTTTATATGTTTAAAGTAGTGATGCTGAATTGTTCAACTTCATCATGTTGTCACATGAGATTGACATATGTTTTCTATACTGTATCCCTATTAGACCCGATTAGTTTATCTATCTGAAAAGAGGAAAATTTCAAAAATGTTCAAATCAAAATGCTCTACAAAATGTTCATCAGAATCCAAAATTCTCTGAATGTTTGTCGTTAACACGTCAGAGTTGACCGTTTATTCATGTCAGTTGACAGCTTTTCTAATCCTATATAAGGCTATAGCAACGCGGCACATTGAAAAATTTTGGTCAAACCGACCAATTTTTGTGTTAGTTCCGAGTAAATTATTTGCGACTATAAATAGTATAATTTTAACTATTATATTCCTTCTTTAAAAGAAACTAGGGTATAGCCCGTGTTACACACGGGTGGAAAAACATATCAATAAATCATATAAATATAGACAACATATTCAACCAACACAAATATATTCTAAGCAAGATGATACTTTTCGGCTGTCAAAGTAATAAACTAATTATTAATCTTAATACAATAGGTTATAAGAGAGAAATAGGAAACTTTAAAAAATATAATCAGCAAATTACCAAGATTATTGTGAAAATCTCGCAAATATTATAGAAATATGTTGCTTTCAAAAACTCTTCATCAAGAGATGACAACAACTTCAATGGAATTGGTCTGTGAATGTTTAAATCATTGTATTTAGCAATCCAAACATACTACAAATGACAAATATTATTAAATAAAAGTAATATATTCAAAAAATATTAATAAAAATATATAGGAAGAAAAAACATTTAGTAATTGTTAACATCATTACTTTATTTAAAATTAATTTCATTATATGATTTTTTTTACAATTGTATACATTAATCTTGATATTTATGTGTAATTAAAAATTATTCAAATATTAATTAAATGATAATTGCATCATTTGAAATTAAAAGTACAACTCTAATACAATTAATATGTTATAAACAAAATGGATTCATATATATATGTTAAAAACGGTTACAAAAGTTTAAATAAACATACATATCTACCTATACTATGAGTTGGACAACAAAACCTTGTTACTTATTATAATCTAAATATATAATATACAAGTAAAACATATAGGTAACATTTATAAATTTATCTAACAGAACAACGTAATTGGTATATATTCATTCATTCCTACGTTTATATAGACATTATTGGTTATAAACTTGGTATTAAATCTTTTCTGATTGATTAATTTTTTGTTATCACTTGTTATCACATAGAGCTTATGTTCTTATATATTTATCAAATAATTGTATATATAAAACAAAGAAAGTGTTATAGTTAAAGACGTCATAACTAATAAATTAATTAGTGGTCAACATATATCGCAAACACTTAAATTCAAACGATTTACATATATAAAAAGTATAAATTGTTTTGAAGTTGGCAAAATATAATATCATTAATTATGATTATATCATTTTGGTCAAATTATAGTTAGTTATCACAATATTTGAAATCATTCTTAAAATACATAAATCTTTGTAACAATATTATTAGTGTAATTAAAATAAATTTGAGCTTAAATAATTAAATTTGACTTCCATAATCACTCGGGTCTTTTAGAAAGCGTTAATAATTTAATTAACTTTTATAATTAATTAATTTAATTTGACTTCCACAATTAAGTAAATGGAAATCAAATTGTAAATTAATTAATTACCTTAAATATCTTTAAACAAAAATCAACAGTTATAAATTGAATTAAAGGTAATTAATTTGCAATGATTTACGTGAAATCAAGGAAATACATTGAATATATAAAATATAATGTAAATGCTTATTTGAATTAAATTATTATATTGCAAATCTTGTAATTAAAATCATGGAAACTTTATAAATTATTTATTGGGTTTTCCATATATAACATAATTGGTTATATATAGAAAATATAATGTATCTTTACAATATAATAACAAAATAATGTTATAAGTCAAAGATATTGAAATATAAAAATGGTAAGGTGTAAATGTTATTATTTCAGTCAAAATAAGATGTAACAACTGATTAGAAAAAGTAATAAATTAATAATAACAAAAATACTAAAATTATAATAATTATAATAAATTATAGAGATTATCATTAATAAATAGATAAATATAAGATACAAATAAATTTTTCTTTAATACATCGGTTCTGATTAAAATATATTAAATGGACTAAACCAACAACTATATATGATTGATTATATAAAAATCAAATAAATTACATGAATTGTGAAAAAATACATACATACATGAATAATAACAAAAATATACATCAATATTAAACAAAAAATAAGATATCTTATCAACAAATCTTCAACCCATGAAATTAGCTACATCAAGTTGGGAACATAACCTAAAATGAGAAAATTAAATATTAATATTCGTTTTACAAATAATAAATTTTAACTGTGGTAATGTTACATGTTATGAAATGTTTGACCAGTAATTCATAAAATTCAACTTTAATTTAAATTTGAAAATTTATAAATTTTAAATTACATCATTTTAGAAATAATAAATTTTAGTGATGGTAATTTTAGACATTATGAATGTTTGTTTAATCAGCCATTTAAAAAGTTCGACTTAAACTTAAATTCAAATTTAATGTTTGACCAGGCAACTTAAAAATGTTTGACCAGCTTAATGTTTGACCAGCAATTAAAATCAACTTTAATTTAAATTTGAAAATTTAAACTTTTTAAATCAAATCGTTTTAGAAAATAATAAATTGTAATGATGGTAAGTTTAGACGTTATGGAATATTGACCAACCATTTACAAGTTTCAACTTTAACTTAAATTCGGAATTTAAAATTCAAAATTGTAATCGTTTTAGAAATAAAAAAAAATAGTCGTGGTAATGCTACATGTTATGGAATGTTAAACCACTGATTTACAAAATGTTCTAATTGATAACTGGAATATTTGAATCGCGTTACCGGAAAAACGAAATAGGGAAAATCTCCATTGTATCTTCGATTTTGATATAGAACCTAAAGAGATTATAATAAAATCATATAATAATTAATATAAATACAAACAAAAACGGAAAACAAAAACAATTGTAAATGAAATAAGGAATAATATGATGATCGGACATTAGAGTAACAAATAAAACTTTACCGGAAAACCGTAGTAATATCAAAATATCAATTCAATCTTGGATTTTGATATACAGCCTAAAGAGATTATTACAAAATCAAATAACAATTAAAATAAATATAAAACCTTATCGGAAAAAGATTTAACCTTGCCTGAAAATCATATAACATTGTTGGCCATTAGAGTATAATATATAACCTTATCGGAAAACAATTCCGATCTACATTACCGGAATATTGAAGATGGTGGAGTTAGTAAGCCGAGAGAGAGAGAGAGAGAGAGAGAGAGATATTAAAATGATTAAGATAGGATAATCTTAAGGTTTACAAATAGTGTAGAGATGATTTGTCAATAATAGGAAAGGTGACGTGGTAGCATAATAGACAATATGAGAATGGAAACTTGGTGAATTAGATGCATAGGTGGATAGGCTAGTAGATGGACATGTGAAGGAATTGTATTGATTTAATAGATTAGTAAGATGATGAAGTCTTCCTCGTCACATGCACCGAAAGCCTAAAATAACACCTGAAAAGACTTCTATTGTGATCACAACACAATAATTTCATGATAAAACAAAAACTTTGGAAAAGACATCAATACATTGTACATACATATACGTGAGGTTTGTATGAGATAAGAGTTCCAACATTGTTCTTAAGTAGAAAAGTATACATTATGTGATACTTTTACTAGTGTAATAAGCTGAATAATTGGTGAAATGTGTAACTTCAATCTATATACATGCATCATGCATGTGATGTTAGGTTTTTGGAACAATTATTGAAATTACTAGATTCCCCTAATAATTAATATCAAGATTAAACAATTTATGTGTGTAATAACACTTTATTAATAATATTTATCTTATAATAACTAAAATCTTTAAAAATGGTTTACATTCATCTTTAAATCGGTACCGAACCGGCTGACCAAAGCAAACTTGATCTCGAACATCTCACGTCGGTTTTGTTAAAAGAGAAATGAACCGTTATGTAACAGTGGTTTTCGGGATTTAACCGGCTGAACTATTAAATCAAAGTGCAAACCACAAGCCAATGCCTTCTATTTAGATTGTGTCTTCATGTATCTGTATTATCTAATAAATAAATTACTTTCTTTATCCCATTAAAAGTGTCTATATTTTTTTTTTATTTGTTCTATTACAAATGTTCGATTTCAAAATTTATTAGCCAATTTCAGAGTTAATAAATAAATTACTTTCTTTATCCCATTAAAAGTGTCTATATTTTCTTTTTTATTTGTTCTACTACAAATGTTCGATTTCAAAATTTATTAGCCAATTTCAAAGTTTAATATTAAACACGCACACATAGCATTAATAAACAATATTGATTGACCCAATTTCCAATGACATTATTGCCATTTGGTAAACAAAAAAAAGTAATAATTTAATTTACCTTAAAATTTTTGTTTTTCAAATCATGACACTAAAAGAGGAAATGATGAAGTACTTTTTATAGTTGAGATACTATAAGTTGGGGTCAATAGGACCTAATCTCATTGGTCCGTGTCAAATGAGTTGGCGTATAAGTGTGCGGGTTGAATCCCACAATAAATGAATGTTTATACTCGAGCTCTGAATAATATGATCAAAAGTGTTAAGTCGGTATAAACCATCTAACAAAAACGACTTGACAAGATATGGGCCTCAAGTAAAGGGAGGAAAACAAACCTTTGAATTTATCTTTTTTAACATATCTAAGAAAAACAAAATAACATATTGGTCACCAGTTTTAATAATAATAAATTTATATAATGTCTAATTGTCTATGAACAACCCTTGAATATTGTGGTGTATTAGATTTCTCTTGTTGGATTCGGAATAAATCAATAATGCTATTTGGAACAAAGACACAACATATAACATTTATTTGGTTGTTTGCATGAAAACGACAATTCATAATTGTGGCTGTATAAATATATATATATATATATCATTTTTGCCAACTAATGAACTACCGAACATGTACAAGTATCATATTGTCGAGATGGTTGTTATCATTTGATCACTGGATACCATTTGATAGCCCCACATACCATTTTGATGCAACATAGCTTCATTATTTTATCATAGGTAGCAATGCCAAACGCAATTAATAAATCTAAAAATTTTAGGTAAGAAATTCTTGGACGTCAAGTCATATCTCAATGCTTTCAAGGGGATGAAGTGGTTCATTCTTCACCCAACATGTTCAATGCTTTACCTAAAGAGTTTTTCGTTCGATTCCTTTCTTATTCCTAGTAATCGCTAGTAGAGTCGTAGAGGATTGAATTGATGCGAACACAAATGAAAAAATACAAACACACAAATTTTGGATAACTCCGAAACTTGTATTAAAAAGTATAACTCAAAAAACTTAATACACTTTCACAAGCGTTTCTTAAGAAACACTAACTCAGTGTCATCTATTAATAAGCTAAAATAATTCAGCTAACAATTATAATAATAGGTTACTGAAGAGTGGAAACTAATGCTGGCCGTCCGATAATATTCAAGATTTAATATAGGTCGTTCGATAAGGATGGATTAAAAACGGTTATCTTTCATCACATACTAACTACCCCACTAACCCGTTTACATGGGTAACCACCCACTACTTAAACATAGTTATATAAAATTTTAAGCTTTCAATTCGTTATGCATGCAACCATATTACAATTTTAGTTTTGGTTAACGCTTCTTCTCACACAACATGTCCACTATCTCCTACAAAGTTGGGAAGTGGAGTTTTAACTACTATGGCAGTGGCTATGACTCTATATATTGAATTCTAGATACCATAAATGCATTGTTTATTTTGTTGTTAAGTGAATCTTATCATGGATAAAGAATATAATCATTACACAACTCTCTATGACGCGGAGGTACGCCAATTAATTTCTTTTTTTTCTAAGTTTGTAGGATCTAGTCGTATAACCATTTATCTCTGTTAACTTGTAGTTTTCGTCTATTCTTGAAACCGATAATATTGTTGATGACATTCCCGTGAAGGTAGGCATGTTTAACTTATTTCGGTTTGTTATTGTTATTTTGCTATTACAATAATATAAATTTGTGACATATGAAGTTTGTTAACCTAGCAATGTGTTTGAATATAGGAAATTTTAGTTGAAGCTCCCAAACAGTACCCACATGTACGTTGATGTTTTTTTGGTTTCGTTAATTGTTAGGATGTAAAATGTAATTGTTAATGTTGGTTTTACAAGGATTTTCTAACTGTTTTGTTTTGTGGTTTTAGCTGCAGCAAGCTGTCAATGTTGAAATTGAACCGTCCCTTCTTCAAAAGGTTATAATATAAGTAGCTTATTTGTTAGTTAGGCTACCAAAATCAACTGGTAACATATTTTCTATTATACAGATTACAGGAAACATATTCTTTTTCCAACGAGTTGGACTCCTTGAATAACATCCCTTTGTATTGTTGTGTTTGCAAAAAGGACGTTGACCTCGAGTTTAACAATGAGGTACCTATTTGATAGTTGTGTTTGCTGAAATTATTTAATAGTTGATTAATATATTTTGTCTTAGGTTGTCACGGCTAACAGAATCAACAAACGCTACAAGGCACTTGATAAATGGAAATGGGAGGATGTTATATAGATTGTTAGCTCTGAAGATGAGTCTGAAGAGGGTCGTGTGCCTACTGTTTTTTTAGTAATATCATGATGTATCTGCACTTATGTTCTCGTGTCAGTTGTTTCGCATGCTTTGTTTTTCTTTTCTTTTCTTTTTTTTAGTGTCGTTTAAACTATGTAACATTTTCATTAACATGGTGAATTATGTGACTCTTGCATTTTAATTTTATTGTTAATATATGAGTTGTATTGTTGCACTTTTTGGTGTGTGTTATTTATTTATTTATTTATTTTTATGTAGATTGATAAATGTTAACCCCAATTGAGCCATTTGTTAATAGACTGATATACAACTTTTTGCCACAAAAATGTTTTATCAACCGTAAAGCCATCATTTGTCTCACATGATTGGCCCATCATGTAACCAGTATATCGGCCCATACTATTACATGACCAGTACTGTGGAATTATTATTTTTATGTCTTAGAATCGCAATGCTGAGCGACTCAAGAAACGGTCTCGCTGTAACATCCCGAAATTTATAAGAATAAATAATTATTTTATTTAAGATGGAAAAAGTTTATTTGAGTTAATTGAAAAATAGAAAAATAATAAAGATAGAAGGATAAGTAGGCTAATTAGATGTAATTAATTATGGACCAAAAAAGAAAGATGGGCCTAAGGTCCATGGGCTTAAGGAAGTTTAAATACCCCTTAAAATCCTAATCCTTTCCATTTTCATACATATCCACACCATAGCCTACACCATCAAAACACACACTTAACCCAATTTCCGTTTTTGAGAAAACCACCCACAAAGACACAAAGATTCCCGGAGATCTAGCCGTCGGATCGGTCTCAAATTATTAACTGAGTGTTCACGGTATATAAATGAAGATTCCCACCGATTTGATCTTTGATAAGAGGTCTGGAAGTACGGTTTTTATTAGCAAAACCGTAGCAGCTCAAAATGAAGATTTCCGGCCACTGTTCCACTATTCCGGCGACTGTAGCGGCCGTTTCCGGCGAAGTTGAGCTGATGGGTTTGTATATCGAGACGAGAAGGTTCCGTGGCCGCTTGAATCACTCGAATCGGAGTTCGTTTGATATGGTTTTGAGCATCTCGAGTGATTTCATACAAAAACCTCAAAGGTACGTTTTTGTTAAAAAGGTTTACTTTTCATGAACGGATTTACATGAAAATTGGTAGGATGATAGTTCTGGTCTATACAAATCTTAAAGTTGCAAACGTGAATATTAAAATGGACTTAACGAACTCATGGTTATGAACGGCTCGTTTAAATGAACCCTAGATCTAGTTTTGAACATTTTAGCCATAAAGGTTCAAGCTTTATACTAGAATAAGGTTGATTCTTGATGGTGGGTTGATAACGAATGTAAAACAGTGGTAAAACAAGCGAGATTCCGCTTTTCCGGCGAGATCCCGTTATTCCGGCAAGTGTGGTGCCGGAAAGGCGGCGCCGGAGGTTAAGTCACATCAAGGAATGTTCTAATGTGACATCTGACATCTGACGAACCCTAACCCTAATTCGTTACGGAACATTAACGAACTAGCCTCGTTCATTAAGCAATTCGCGTGTCAATCCGTTATGTCAATTCGCTAAGGAAGAGTAACGAACTAGCTTCAATGCGTTAAGCAGTTCATGATGATCATTCGTTAAAGTCAGTTCGTTATAGAAAGCCAGTTCGTTATGTTAAGATGACGAATCAAGTGATTTGTTACTCATCCAGTTCGTTATGTCAAGATAACGAATCAGGAGATTCGCTACTCACCAATTCGTTACGTTAAGATAACGAATCAGGTGATTCGTTATTCACCGATTCGCTATGTTCAGATAACGAACTAGGTTTTACTCTGAATAACGAATTATACTTTGAAATAATTACAGAATGGCCCCTGGACTTGATATAGAATGGTTTAATTACATATTAGCCCCTAGACTTTACTAATTTGTGAAAGATACCTTTAAAGGTTAACGTGTAAGGATTAACTAACCGGATAATGACTCAATGGAGTAACATCTGCTTAGACACTTAAGATTAGTTAAGTAAGCAGTAAGAAAGGCTAGAACAATATTTAATATTGTATCTATCAAACAGTTAGTCGCGCACAGCAAAGGAAGGGAATAACCTTAACGGCGGACGCAACCGAGATCAGGTGAGTTTCTAGCCCCACTTCCTTGTTATGTTTTCGGGGCTGTGTGCATTCTCGATGTGATAGTTAATACACTTACCTTAAGTGGTAAGTGTATGCCTTGTATGAATTATGTATGATGATTGCTTGACGGTGCATGAACGATCTTCGGATATTGCATGGACCATCCAAGTGGTAGTTAATGATATGATTGATATATATGACGTATGAATGTTGTATGTATGAATATATATGATGTATAAATGATGTATGAATGATTAAGTATGATGTAAGTATGATATGTTGCTGGTACGTGAACGCTCTTCGGAGATTGCACGTATTGTAAGGAAAGTATGTAAAGGACATGTATGTTATAGTAGTACGAAACAAAGGGAGACCAGACCCTAATAATATCTGAGGATGGAGGGTGACCGGAACCTAATAATATCCGAGGATGGAGGGTGACCGGACCCTAATAATATCCGAGGTATGTAGGGCGAAATGCTATTTATAATGTAAGGTTAGTTGCGTGTGTATTGTGTATGTTTAAGAAAGAAAGTACAAAAGAATGAAAGTATGTGTATGGAAGAACGATGAATAGGTTAAGTATATAATATGTATCTACGGATACGTATATAAGTAAGTATATGAATGTATTGTATGTTTCCTGATTAACTAGAACTCACTCAGCGTAGCTGACTTTTAGTATGCATGCAGGTATATATGTTTATTTAGCTGGTATGAGAATGGCACATGGCATGGATTGAACGGCTGGCATCTGAAGATGGAAGAAATGATGCTTTGAATACGATGTTTTATGTTATGGTTTTAAGGAAATGATTAAATGTTTTGTAACGAATGATCGAAGTTAACGTTTCCGCGAATGTTTTAAATAACTCTGATATTAGAACTATATTTATGAGTAAATCCAACGTCCAAATGTGAGACACCGGTAACGGGGCCTTACACTTGCGCACTCGATAAGTTGAAATGGGAGGATGTGATAGAGATTGCAAGTTCCGAAGATGAGTCAGAAGAGGCTTGGGTGCCTATTAAAAGGAGGACTAACAATGGTCGTGTTGTAAATCGAGTTGATCTTGACTGAGGACCGTATCGCTTAATGCTATAATATTGTGTTTTTAAGTACTATCATTATGTAGCTCGACTTATGTTTTTGTATCACTGTTTTCCATTATTATCATGTTTTGCTTTTTTGTTGACTCTTCAGCTTTGTAACCGTTACATTTAATGTTGAATTATGTCAGTGCTGCATTTTCAAACTCATAAACAATATAATTATATTGTTTAATTTTTATTTGTTTATTTAAGATACCACAAACAATCATTCATTAATGTTCATGAATGAATTTTGTTGTTATTCTTGAAGGAGATCAACGAACTGATTTAATTGCTATTGTAGAACCAATTAATAGATTTGCATTCTAACCGTTGTAATTTCTTTCAGCAACTTTTAAAGTGTTAACTACTTTGAGAAAATTGGGGGCACAAACATTGGCATATTAAAACGTGTGCTATTGACCATGTCAATTGTTTATTTTATAATAATTAATCACATGTTATGCCGTTATAGATTTATATGTGCAAGTGTGCAACATTCAAATAATAAATCTTTTTGTTATTCCTAATACCCACTAACCCCGTATCTTTTTGTTATTCCTAACACCCACTAACCCCATTTTACATATAACCCATGATCTCCCACAGAATAAGGGAACATATACCGTTTGTTAGCATGCTATAATTTGGGTTTACTTTTCAATTTAAGATTTTATAAATTTCTATGATAATTATTTCATATCTATATTGTATATTAAGGTTTAAACATGATATGAGGGATGCATTATTTGTTTTACAAAATACCATTAAACCTAAAACAAAGCTTGCATGCAACACGAACGTTACTTATAACCTTTATTACGTTTTCATGCACAATGCTTGCGCCTATTGCCTTCATTGAAATAATTTAATTTAAACTCAAAAAAAGGTAAGCATTGTGCATCATGTTGAAGCAATACAATTATATTTTATTTGATATCCCCGTGAAACCATAACTCCCCAATGTGTTGTAAAGTAACCAAACCGTCACATTTGTTACTAAATTAATTAATGTAATCACATTTCTAAGTTGATATTCCCGTCCACCGGACGGGTCAACTACTAGTTAATTTTAATAAACGCTAACTTAGTTACCATGAAACTCACTAAAACCCTTCAACCCACGAGTTGTACCCGTTTCTAAGATGACCAATTACATATTTTTCAGAGCCAACAAATCAACTATATATTTTCCCTTTCTAATCACATACTCGTATATTACATATTTACCTATATTTTAAAAACTAACTTATTGAATAAATATTTTAGGAAAAGTAAATGTGTATACCCTAGCATCACACCGCCTATTACCCCCTACTCTCTTCACAACACCATCATATTATCGCCACCGTGAAGAACACTACCCACGGATCTCAATCCTCCCTAAATCTCAAGTGTGTGACCTCATTTTTCGTTCAAAATTGTAGGCTCATAAGCCAGAATTGTTTTTTCGACGATGATGGGGACGGTTCAGAACTAGGCCTTCGAGGCTTCAAAGGCCATACATCTGTATCATATGTGTCTTCCTATATAAGGGTCATGTCATATCATATCAATAATGTGCATATCATTCATGGAGAATCCATTCTGATTTGTGCATCGAAGGTTAGTCATGATGCCTCGGTCCTGACCCCTTATATCGAGCTTCTTAGTGGTGTTTTACAAACTTCAACATGAAAATGGATAAAGCGACGTGTGACTAGTTCATCCTTTAAGTTTTTGTGATAATCCTGACGTTCATCTCGCAGGATCATTGTAACAACACTATGTTTGTTTAGGCCACTCTATGTCTATGAGGTCCATACATGCCTCCTATACACATGTTGCTATGATGGTGGCTCAGTGGTAAGGAGGTGGAAATCTATTATGTAGGTCTGGCGATCAAACTCCTTCATCACCCGATTTACTCTATATGTGACACTGGTTTGTGAGGCACACCAAATAGTGACGTATAATATTTTAAAATAAAGTACACAAATACAT